>NW_024070193.1:27397825-27555428 GCF_014754425.2 Oryx dammah
AACCATAATGGGGTGACGATTTTGCCATAAATCAGCAGTCCTTGTTAGATTGGCCAAAAGACTTCAAGGCTATTAAGTCAACTAGAAACAACTGCAAAGATGAACCAGTTAGAAGTCTGAGAACAAGGAAGCAGACCCAAACCAAATCAGTGAAAAACAAAATGGTCGAAGGCAGGAGTTGGTTTAAAAATGTAAAACTGAGCAAGTCCTTGAACATTTCAGCCACATATGTCTCTACTACCTTTTTAGTGGTTTATCAGATTATGGATATCATCTAATTATTTTTTTATTTTTATTGTGATAAAAGTCACATGATATGAAACATACTATTTTGAACATATTTAGCTATACAGTTTAGTGGCACTAAGTACAGACATATTGTTGAACAAATCTCAGCATCAACCATCTCCTGAATGTTTCACTTTCCTAAACTGAAACTCTACCATTAAACACTAACTCCCCATTCCCCCACCTCACCTTCCATCCCCTGCCCCTGGCATCTACCAATGTACTTTCTGATCCTATGAATTTGACTACTCTAGGTACCTAGTATAAGTGAAATCAAACAGTATTTGTCAGCATCTACTATATATTGGAATGAATTTTTCAGTTCAGTTCAGTTCAGTCACTCAGTAGTGTCCAACTATTTGCGACCCAATGAATTGCAGCATTCCAGGCCTCCCTGTCCATCACCAACTCCCGGAGTTCACTCAGACTCGTGTCCATCAAGTCGGTGATGCCATCCAGCCATCTCATCCTCTGTTGTCCCCTTCTCCTCCTGCCCCCAATCTCCCCCAGCATGAGTCTTTTCCAGTGAGTCAACTCTTCGCATGAGGTGGCCAAAGTATCAGAGTTTCAGCTTCAGCATCAGTCCTTCCAAAGAACGCCCAGGAATGATCTCCTTTAGAATGGACTAGTTGGATCTCTTTGCAGTCCAAGGAACTCTCAAGAGTCTTCTCTAACACCACAGTTCAAAAGCATCAATTCTTCGGCGCTCAGCTTTCTTCACAGTCCAACTCTCACATCCATACATGACCACTGGAAAAATCATAGCCTTGACTAGATGGACCTTTGTTGGCAAAGTAATGTCTCTGCTTTTGAATATACTATCTAGGTTGGTCATAACTTTCCTTCCAAGGAGTAAGCATCTTTTAATTTCATGGGTGCAGTCACCATCTGCAGTGATTTTGGAGCCCCCCAAAAGAAAGTCTGACACTGTTTCCACTGTTTCCCCATCTATCTCCCATGAAGTGATGGGACCAGAATGAATTTTTAAGGTTAACTTAATGTACGTCCTACACATTATACCTTCTTTCTTCCCCCTGTGCTATGCAGCAGGTTCTCATTAGTTACCTAGCTTACCTACCTTATACACAGTAGTCTATATATGTCAGTCCCAATCCCCCAGTTTATCCCCGCCTTATCCCTTGATATCCATATATTTGTCCTCTATGTCTGTGTCTCTCTTTCTGCTTTGCAAAGAGATTTGTCTGTGCCATTTTTCTAGATTCCACATCAGTTCAGTTCAGATGCTGAGTCATGTCTGACTGTTTGCAACCCCATGGATTTCAGCATGCCAGGACTCTGTGTCTATCACCAACTCCCTGAGTTTACTCAAACTCATGTCCATGGAGTCAGTGATGCCATCCAATCATCTCATCCTCTGTTGTGCCCTTCTTCTCCCACCTTCAGTCTTTCCCAGCATCAGGGTCTTGTCTTTTTTTCAACTTATTTATTTTAATTGGAGGCTAATTACTTTACAATATTGTAGTGGTTTTGCCATACAATGACAGTATTTTTGCCTGGAGACTTACATGCACAGAGGAGGTCTGGTGGTCACAAAGAGTTGGACACAACAGAACATGCACATAGACACAGAAAGTGTAACTGAACACATATTTGGCTGCTCACCATTCAACAGACAATAAATTGAGAAGCAAGCTTCAGTAGAGAAGTAACTTGCTATGTTCAGAAAAATCCAGCAATTCTGAAGATGTTGCTCAACCCTAGTGACAATTATTAAAGGGAAAAAGGGGAAACAGTGAATTATTAAGCAGGAAGTCAGAGTCTTCATCATTTCTCCATTGCATGCAGGCCCGTTGACTTACCCCAGTCTTACTTGGATGCTGTCTTGCTCACATGGTCCACCTGTAATTGAATGGTCTCTTGCCCACATGGTCCACCTGGGCCCACAGAGTCTACTGCAGATTTGCTAAGAGGAACCTAGGGGTAGAGAGTCAGTCATTCTTTAACTGCTTAATTCTTCATTTTTATTCCTTTTAATCCAGGAAAGGAATCAACAAATCAGGTAAGGTGTTGTATTTATTTAGAAAAGCAGAAATCAGGAGCAGAATTTAAATTTGCCTAATAAACTCATCTTTATGTTTAAAATCTAAGCAAAACAAGGATGAGCAAACAGAAAAGGTGACCAAGGAGCTGCTTAAAAAGTAGATTCATTTCCAGGGGATAGGAGGGGGAATGGGAAAGCAACTGCTAATTGGTTGTTTGAGGCAAATGAAAATAGTCTGAAATTGGATATTAGTGATGGTTGCACAGCTAAAAACCAGTGACATGTAAACAGTTTTAAAGTGGTGAATTGTATGAAATGCTAATTATGCCTCAAATTTTTAAGGGAAAAAAATACAAAGATATTATTTTTTTGTATCTGAGCTCAGTTCTGGGCTCAAAACATCATAAATGGATTTTCTTACGTACATTAATCTTCAGTGTAACATTACTAAGTCAATAGGACAGTAATTCTCCCTTGAGCAGGAGTATCTCATGCACTTCAAGGCCTACAGCCTTTCTCCTCCTTGCCCACCACACAGTAATAACAGCCCACAACCACTGTAACAGCCAAGAAATCACTGCACAAATGCTCACATGATGCTTGAGGATAAGATACTGCCCTTGTAGAGATCTGCAGTCGTAACAATAATCAAACCAAAAATAATCAAATGCAAAAATAATCAAACCATATAAATATTTTGCACTGTGACTTTCTCTATTTCCAAACTGACAGTTAGTCACCACTTACCATTACTTAGGGCTTCCCAGGTGGCCCTAGTGGTAAAGAACCCTCCTGCCAAGGCAGGAGATGTAAGAGACCCAGGTTCGATCCCTGGGTTGGGAAGATCCCTTGGAGGAGGGTATGGCAGCCCACTCCAGTATTCTTGCCTGAAGAACCCCGTGGATAGAGGAACCTTGTGGACTACAGTTCATAGGGTCACAAAGAATCAGACATGACTGAAGTGACTCTGCACATACCCACCATCACTTAGAGACCACTTCAAGGACTACTGAAGCTGTATTTGTTGGTGATTTCAACTGCGTCTCCTTCCCATTACATGTGATTTATAAAACAGCCATGCAGAATATACTCTTGCCCAGTGATCCATTAAATTGCAGGATTCTGTTTGTTTCATTTTTTTTTTCTAAATTAATACTATTAGGATGTGTGGTATTTCTAAGAATTTGCAGTTCAATGATGATGTGTTTCTAAACTCATCATCAAGAAGGAACTCAGCAACTTTATAGTTCAATGGTGGTTTGAGGTAGAGGGTTTAAAAAAAAAAAAAAAAAAGGCTTCCCAGCTATTTAGGAAGATTTTCTGTTCCTCAAAGATACTTTTTATTCTTACTTGATTTTGCATTTAAAACAGCAGTTAAGAGACCCTCCAGGCACAGACCATGGTTTCAAATATGAATCTGAATAGCTGTTGGCAGAGTTGAAGCACCAGGGGCTGCTGGTGTCAAACACACACACACACACAGCAAAGAATTTTTTCAGGTTTTCGTTTCATGAATTGGCCCTACCAAGTGCTGAAGGCTTAAAATCAGGATCTAAGTAATTCCCAAAACACGTTTTGGCACACACAAGGAGATCTCTTAACAGTTTCAAGGAGAGTCTAAAATTCTCAAAATACTTCATTTTTATTTGCAATCTTTTTCAAAATAAAATACATCCCAGAGTAGGTTAGAAGGGCTGGGTGATGCAACCCAGATTTTCTCAAAAGTAATATCCCAGACTGCTGGCCATGGACTGAAATCACGGCGAGAATGCTTTCTACAGTCTTCTTTGAGCCATTGCTACTCGTGGGATGGGATTTTAATGAAATAGTTATTTGGCTTTAAACATTGATTCTAGTCCCAAAAACTAGACACTAGACTAGGCACTGCAACTTCTGCAACTGGAAATAAAAAATAAATTAAAAACTCTTTTGGTCAAATATTATAATCTGAGCATACAGTTCATTATGTCATTGAATAAACTGGAATCTAGTTTTCAAACTGATCACTCAGCATTTCAAATTTGTTCAAGCTGATTTCTAAAAAGAATAAGAAATCAGCCTGAACAGAGAATAAAGATTTGGGTCAGATCAGAAACACTCTTAGAGAAACTCAAGATAGGCTCAAAGCCTACTGGGGAGATTCTTTTAATTTATAAGAAAATGGTGGTCATTATGTTGGTTTTATAACTTCTGAGATGTTTATCAGATTTCAATGACATCTGAGAGGTATGTGTATGTGAGACATACAGATTTTACAGAGGGGGCTTTGGAGTCCTATAGATTTTGGATTTGACAGCTGTAAACCTAAATTAAACATGTGATTAAAAAGTGAATCTTTAGAGACCTTGCCCTCCCCTGTGAGCTCTTCAAACTGCCAACTCTAAGGTCAAAGCCCCTGAACATACTTGAGGATTTCTGGCTTCATTTTGTTCCACGCTGGGGCTCTTTTCCTTTTTTAAATTTTTTTTATTACAGAAAGTTTCAAGCATAAGCAAAAGAAGATCAAATAATATAATGAACCTGTTTACCCACAAAGCAGCGTTGACAAATACCAATACACAGCCCCTCTTCTTTTGTCCACATCACCACCAACTGCCCCCACCCTAGATTATTTTGAAGCATATCATACCGTTTCATCTGTAAATATGTCAGACTATATACAACAAGGAATTTTTTTAAAGACAATTTTTTTGTCACAAAATGATTGTCAAAACTAATCAACAATGATGTCATTAATATCAAAGAACAAGTCAGTGATATTTGTGCTCTTCTGATTGTCTTACAATTTTTCAGTAAAGTGCTTGAGTCAAGATTCAAATAAGTCCCATCCATGACAATTGATTAAAGATGTGATTTTCTTTAAACTAATCAGAGTGAGGCAGTTGGTATGAACCAACACAGTGGATTATAGCCTGTTATATTTCCTCTTGATGAGAAACACCGTCCATGAAGTTCATCAAAAAGCCCAATCCCTAGGATGGAGGAAGATTGAGAATGTGTTGCAGAGGAAGCACTTTATAGAGAACAAATTGTATTTTCACAAACCCTTTTTAGTTGAGCAGAAGTAGGGAGAAGATGGAAATAAAAGAAGACCCTTTAAAGCAAAAAATTGTTTCAGGTCAGACTAGCTTTTCCTGGAAGAGGATTAAGCCCTGTGATAGGTGTCTTAACACTATCAAGCGTTTTGCTCTAACCCAATAAACTGGATCTTTTTCCTGCTGACGAGAGACATAAAATAAGCATGATATCTTAACCGTGTTTCAAGCAGATGAGCTGCAACCCTAGTGTTTGAAATGGTCTGAGGCTCTTCAACCATTAACCTGTTTTCCTCCATCACAGTTCATGTTACACAGGATGGTTCAATGAGGCTGGGAATAAGTGGGAATTTGCTGTAAAGTCAAGCAATGATATTGTTCTCTTGGCAAAGTAACGTTTACATAATAAAATGAAATCAAATGTTTCTCTTAATGACTCTTTAAAAGAAAAATTGGCTGGAAAAAAATTAATAGGAGGGCAAAGGTATTTCAGGAAAAAAATAACAACAGATGCTAGTAACATCTCTCCACATTCATTGCCTACGATTGAAGCTATCTCTTTTTGAGTTTTTTGGTCTTTTTTGCTCAAAGCAGCATACGTTTATTATGTCAACTTCCATGGGTTAGAAGTACAGGTTCAACATGACTGAACTCTCTGCTTAAAGCCTCATAAGGCCAAAATCAAGATATCAGCCAGTGCTGACATTTTTGTTTGTTTAATTTTTATTAAAGTATGATTGATTTACAGCATTGTGTTAGTTTCAGGCACATAGCAAAGTGAATCAGCTAGTTATACATATACATGTATCCACTCTTTTTTAGATTCCTTTCCCATATAGGTCACTACAGAGTACTGAGTAGAGTTCCCTGTGCTATACAGTATATATCCTTATTAGTTATCTATTTTACATATGGCAGTTTGTGTGTGTCATTCCCAATCTTCCAATTTATCCCTCCCCTCACCTTATGCCCTGCTAACCATTAAGTATTTTACATCTGTAACTCTTGTTTCTGTTTTGTAGATATATTCAATTGTACCTTTTTTTAAGATTTCACATATAAGTGATGTATGATATTTGACTTTTTCTGTCTGACTGCAGTTAGTATGACCATGTCTAGATCCATCCATCTTGCTGCAAATAGCACTATTTTGTTCTTTTTTATGGCTGAGTCATATTCCATTGTGTGTGTGTGTTATATATATGTATGTATATAAAGGAATAGATATTTCTTTATCTATTCCTCTGTTGATGAACTTTTAGCTTGCTTCCATGTCCCAGCTATTGTAAATAGTGCCTCAGTGAACCCTGGGGTGCATGTATCTTTTCAAATTACAGTTTTCTCGAGATATGTGCCCAAGAGTAGAATTGATGGATCATATCGTAGCTCTAGTTTTAGTTTTTTTAAAGGAACTTCCATACTGTTCTCCACAGTGGCTGTACCAGATTACATTCTGACAAACAGTGTAAGAGGGTTCCCTTTTCTCCACACTCTTTCCAGCATTTATTGTTTGTAGGTTTTTGGATGATGGCCATTCTGACTGATGTAAGGTGATACCTTATTGTAGTTTTGATTGGCATTTCTCTAATAATTAATGATGTTGAGCATCTTTTCATGTGCTTTTTAGCTATCTGTCTTCTTTGAAGAAATGCCTATTGAGATCTTCTGCCCATTTTTTGATTGGGTTTTTTTTGTTTGTTTGTTTGTTTTAATATTGAGCTGCATAAGCTGTTTGTATATTTTGGAGCTTAATCCCATATCATTTGCAAATATTTTCTTCCATATAGGTGGGAGGATCAAACTATTATCTCCTACCAGTGACCTCAGAGTTGCTTAACAGGCTGCCCAGGAAAAAGCAGATGCCACAACAAATGTGAAATACCTGAAGGAAAAGCTAAAAATGAAATCAACCAGGTTTTAACAGATAACTAGATATAGACATTGTTTACATCAAATACCTAGATCATGGGTCAACAAACTTTTTTCCATAACGAACCAGAAAGTAATTATGTTAGACTTTGCAGGCAGTTATTGATTTCTGCCACCAGAACATGAAAGGAGGCATAGACAATGCATAAATATCTCTATTTAATTTATTTACAAGATGATATACAAAAGCAAGCAACAGGCTAGATTTGGTGTACAAGTTATAGTTGGTAGACTTCTGATACAGATGATGACCGAAATCTTGCTTTCATGTGGGAATTTGCCACTTAGTTGCAGATATGAGAAGAAATGTGCAGATTATAAATTTTGTAAGTGGCTCAAGTAGGAGGTCACAGCCCAGATATCTACAGGTTGACAGCTTTCAGCTACGTGAAGAGATGTAGGTATGTATTAAAACGTTGAAAGTGACGAAGACATAGCCAGGTAGAAAGACCTTTCTCTCCCAGTGGAAAGGGACCCTGTTACTCAGCTGTACCTGACTGTCACCATGTAGAAATGTCCAGCAGCTCCATCTCCTCTAATGGTTCAGTGAAATCTCCCTATTCTATTTCTGAATATCTGAATATTTAAATATAGAAAATAACTAAACATTTTTAGGACAATGGAAAGCAAACAACAAATCTCAGGGCACCCAGAAAAGTGTTGAATAGACACATAATAGATTCTCAACAAATATGTGTCTAAAGGGCAAGAAGGAGAGGGAACCAAGAAGAAAAGAGAGATGGAGGCAGAGAAGCTGAGAGGGAAAACAAGCAAGGAGAAAGGCAGAAAAAATGAAAAGAGACAAGTGGACAAAACCGTTCCTTAAACCACCAGTTTTCAAACTCTGGGCAAGAGGCTACATCCCAGTCCTTCACACATGGCCTCTGCACAGGCCTGATGACACCATGTGTGTTAGAGGAGAGGTTTTATATTTCTCGAACTTAAACAAAGTGTGCTATCATCAACCTAGTAGGAAGGAAATAAAGTGAAGACCAAGAGTCTGGAGAGAGAAATCTCGATTTTTGTTTCTGCCCTGCACTGTGGGGCACCGCCAGACTTCATCGTCAATGCCCATGTACTTGTATTCTCTCCCTCCCTGAACACGAGTCATCAGGGAGTTTTGTAGGAGCGTCAGTGTGCAGTCAGAGTCCTGAGATTCTGATTTAGTGGATCCAGTATGATGCTCCAGCCTCGATATTTTTTTTTTAATGCACCCCATGTCATTCTAAAGCACAAAGTAGAGAATCACTAAACACTAAGGACGTATGTGGTGTTAGGAGCATAGTTGGGCATCCCAGCTGGCTCAGCGTTAAAGAATCTACCTGCCAATGCAGGAGACGCAAGAGATACAGGTTTGATCCCTGGGTCAGGAAGATGTCCTGTAGTAGGAAATGGCAACCTAGATTTACAAAGAGCAGACAATACAGAATCCCTTCAGTTTGCCATTCAGGGATGTCTCTAATGATGGTCTACACTGTGGAATTGAGTCATCCAGCAAACTCAGCAATTAACACAATTTCACTTCCCTATCCTTCCCAAAAGTACCATCTGACCAATGTCTTATTTCAGGGATCAGTCAGCTACAATCCATTATGGGCTTTTGTATGGCCTATGAGCAGGAATGATTTTTTACATATTTAAATGATTGAAAAAATTCTTAAAGAATAATGTTAGTGACCTATCAAATTTAAAAGAAATTCAAATTCCAATCTATAGTGAAAGAAAGTGAAGTCGCTCAATTGTGTCCAACTCTTTGCAAACCCATGGACTGTAGCCTGCCAGGCTCCTCCATCCATGGGATTTTCCAGGTAAGAGTACTGGAGTGGGTTGTCATTTCCTTCTCCAGGGGAAATTCCAATCTATAAATAAAGTTTTACTGAAACCTCTTCATTTACATATAGCCTGTGGTTTTCTATTCACTGCAAGGGCAGAGTTGCATCACTGCAACAATAACTGTGTGGACTGAAAATTCCAGAATATTTACTGTCTGACCCTTTACAGAAAACCTTTGCCAATCCGTCTTGGAGAGTATAAACTCTTTGATCTGATCAGTGGGTTAACCAAGCAAGTGCTTATCTTCCCCATATGTCACAGAGTCCTCCCATGTGGCATCATGATTCTTAACCTTTTTGTGCCTCGGACCCTTTGGGAAGTCTGGTGAACTCTATCAGCCCTTTTTCAGGATAATAATTTTCAAATGCATAAAATAAAATATGTAGAATTTAAAGAAAAATAAAATTCAATAATCAAAATATTTTAAAATGTGACATAATAATAGACATGCTTCACTACTAAAGAATTAAATAACAAAATCTAGCAACAGGTTCAACAACTATCATAACTTTAAAACAGTAGTAAGTGTAAAACACTTTTGAAATATCTGCAACAACAAAGTGATATGAAAAATCTGTGATGTATCCAGGTGACAGTCACAGGGAGTACTTAAATCATTGTGGTTATTTGCCTACATTCATAATAGAAGGAGATACTAAATTTAAGTTAGAGTTTCATGAAAATGTAATCTTTTTCTAGCCAAGGCTGTAAACTCCTTGAATTTTATCCATAGATCAAGCAACCAGGGACTCAACGTTATAAATTCCTGAGAAGCTCTACCATTTCTGAGACAATAGAAACATCTGTTTGAAACTCTGCTTTCCACTAGCAGGCAGGGAAGAGAGAGCAAGCACAGGGCAGTCTTAGAAGTAGTAGAAAATACAACAGCCCACATTTCATGAAGCAGAACTCCGGTTTATTGGAGATTCCAGCAGAACCCACCTGACTGCAAGAGAGGCTAGGAATGCATCCCAGGCTGTGCCTAGGAAGGAGGAGAGACCCACTTGGTCAACCCTCAGCTGATCTCCACCACAGCCTCTTCTCCAGAGTATAAAACACCACAGACTGACTGGCTTAAGTAACAGATTTATTTTCTCACAGTTCAGGAAGCTAGAAGTCCCAGGTCATGATGCTGCCTTTTCAGTTCCCCGGTGATAACCCACCTCCTAGTTTGTAGATGGCCCCCTTCTCACTGTGTCCTTACATGGAGAAGGGAGAGCACTTTTTGGTGTCTCTTATTAAAAGGATACTAATCCTATGGGTTCAGGTCCCCACCTTTAGGACTTCATGTAAATGTCATTGCTCCATAAAGGCCCTATCTCCAAATGCAGTCCCATTGAGGGGTTAGTCCTTTGAGGATAAATTTTGGGAGAAATTCACATTTAAGTCCACAGCAAAAACCATGCCAGGTTCTCCTTTAAGGCTTAGAGAAAAGAGGCTGTTTTGTTCAGAGTCTTCCTGGTGGCTTGATCTCAATATGGTAAACAGCTCCACGTTTTTCCATTTTCATGTTTTATCCCGAAGCAACAGAGCATTACATTAATTGACTTGTCTTATTAATTCAGTAAGCTGCTTCTAGGATGAAATGCTTAGCTATGCTTGCTTGTTTGGGGTCCTTTTTGGTTGTTGGGAGAAAGCTTCAAGGCTCAAGCCGTTCTGCTGTTTTTCACAGTCACTGAAAATTTTTATGCACTGGTGAAGATTCACCACATTTGGAATTACTATGCACTTCTAGTTTCTCATTATATTATAATTTAATTCACACTTTCTAGTATGATAAGAATGTATTGGGTAGTTCACATATTGTAGTGGGATATTTGCTCGTAGACAGTTAATATCGTGCTTTAGCATTTATCTTAAAGGGAATTTAATGCAGCAAATTTGACAGCTTCAATTAAAGCTGATGGAAGCGCTTGTGTGACAATGCTAACTGCAGCCTAAAACAGCGGAATAAGGACTTCGCTCAAATACTTTTTTGAAAATGAAATTAGGAAATCAACCAAGTAGAAAGTGAAAACTTTCTACAAATACAGGGGGAAATCTAGATATTTAATTATCAAATCATTATGTTGTACACCTTAAGCTTACACAATGTAACATGGCAATTATATCTCAGTAACCTGAGGTTAGGGGGAAAGTATAGATATTTAAGAGGCTAAAATCTTTAAGGAGTTAAAATAAATCTTGATAGGAACTTATTTATTAAAAGACTTCCCAGACTTACATTGTTGAATTTCTTTTTCCCCAAAATCCTTTGGTACAGTACCAGAACAGTACAGATGGGTGCCTAATGTGTGTTTTTAATGAAATCTCTATTGATGATGATAAATATGCCATTTTGTGAAACACAAGGATAGGTACTAAAGCATGGCAAAAGGATGTTTTTAAAAGTTGTTAGCAATTTAGACACTAATCTCAAGGACAATTGGAAATTTACATTAGTATTATAAAAGCAGCATTTTAAAGCAAAACTAAAGACAATCTCATCTTCCACAAGGACACAGATGTGTATGTGTTTTTCTTTGCAAACAGGCAATTGAACAAAAGATTTTTGCAAAAATCCAAGAAGGTTTAAAATGCTTATTCTACACTATGTTTGATATATAGAGTCTACAAAGCAGCTCACACCTAGACAAGTGGGTTTAATACAAATAAATATTCATGGTCCAGTGCCCACTTAAGCCTGGAACAAAATGTTGAAGTAACTAAATATTATTTTAAGCTTTCCTCCAGTGTATTGTACCAAACCCTGATGCAAATCAAAGGTTAATGCAATGCATTAGGTAAAAGGGTTTTTATTGCATAGAATTGACTTTCAAACAGGTTTTCCAGTACTAATATTAGGAGAACTGATAATGACGAAAAATACAAAGTCAATAGCTTGGACTTGCAAATCTTATGTGGTCTTCTATTAGCTGTAGAATTTCGCAAACCACTTCCTTGCTTCCACATAATGCATAGCAAAAGAACTGAAAACATGTGAATCCGTGCATTCATTTGTTCATGTGAACATTTATTCTCTCATTCAAAATTCATTCATTTATTCAACAAGTATTTCTTGAATAATTACCTTGCAGCAGGATTTTCCCCATTCATTTATTTCATAGCACTTTTTTAACCCATACATTTCAGGAATACATTCCCTGAGAAAAAATAATTCAAACAATAGAGACCATATTAAGGAAAAAAGTCTAAAATCGCCCTTCACTCTTCCCAATGCCACAGATTTCACCAGAACTAGCCAAACCTAGATCAAGAGACAACAACCAGTAAGCCCAGAGGATTTTATTTTTATATAATTCATGAGCTAAAAATATTTTTTATTTTTGCAGTTTGAAAGAGTTGTTTACAAACAAATGCATAAATAATATCCAACAGAAACTGGTAGATGAGCTGCAGAGCCTAGAATAGTTATAGTCTGGCCCTTTACAGAAAAAAATGTTTGCCTACTGGCATAGACTTTCAGACCTTTCTCCTAGTGTATATCTGCATGTGTACATATATAAAAACACAAATAGACACACAGAATCTAGAGTTTTGTTTTTCCATTTGTTTATAGAAGAGAAGTTGTATTTATTTGTTCATTGCACTTACTACTATTTTTTTTACTAAATAGTGTATCTCTAAGATGGTTCTATGCCAGTATATTTATCTCAATTTCTCCTTTTTTAACTCCTAGTAGTATTTCATGCCTGTTTCCTGTTCCCTTCATCTATAAAGCCATTGGCCCCTCTTCAATTTGGAGCAACAACTTCTCTGAAGACTCTCCCATACACGTCCTCAGTTTATGGCTCAAATATGTGTCCTTGTCTTCCATTTTAATCATCCATCCATTTATTTCTTCATTCTACATATTTTTTGACACATACTATGTATCAGGTACTCTTCCAGCTGTTGAGGATTCAATAGTGAATCCAAAACTCCTACTTCATAAAATTTAACTTTCTAGTAGAATAAATGGAACCCGCTAGTGAAAAATAATATGAAGCAGGGAAGGAAATGTCAAATGGTGGGGCTTGAAATTTAGATCAGGTGGCCGTACATGCCCTCCATGCAACAGTGACTTGAGGAAAGACCCTTGGGAAACAAGGGTGCTGACCCTGAGGATACCTGAAGGGAGACGTTCTGGAATTGAGGGAGAAGCAAGTGGAAAGGCCCTGAGATGGGTGAATGCTTGATAAGTCCAAGGAAGAGCAAAGGTAACAGGAAGAGCAGTGGGCCAGAAGCAAAGAGAAAGCGTTGATGGTTTCATGCAGCAAGATGACCAAGCTCGTGATCGGAAAGGAGGAGTGGAGACGAGGTTAATAGGTAATAAGAACCTGCATTATGTGGGTTAAATTGTGGATTATTATGAGGACTTGGGGTTTGACTCCAAATGAGGGGGAGCTGTGGGAGTGTGTTGAGCAGAAGAGTAACAAGGTCTAATTCTCTTTGTTTTTTCTTGTTTTTGTTTTTGTTTTTTGCGTTTCTTTTTTTTCACTAAGCATAATTCCCCAGAGATCCATCCCAGTCATATGTATCAATAGTCCATTTGTTTTTTGTTTTTTTCTTTATTTTACTTTACAATTTTGTATTGGTTTTGCCATACATTGACATGAATCCACCACGGGTGTACATGCATTCCCAAACATGAAACAAAGTTACTCTGGTTGCTTTGTTGAAAGTAGATTAAAGAGGCAAAAATATAAGGATAGAAGCAGTTAGACCAGTTAGGAGGCTATGATCATAATCTAGGTGAGATATGCTGGAGGCCAGGAATCGGGGGGCCTTGAAAGGGAGTGTATTATGGAATAAATGTTTGTGTCCCCCACTGTCAAATTCATATGTTGAAATCTTAACCCACCAGTTTTGGAATTTGGAGATAGAGCCTTTGGGAGGTGATTAGGGATCAATCAGGTCATGAGGGTAGGAGGCCCCATGATAGCTTTTAAAAGGAGGAAATACAAAATGAGTATCTCTCTCTGCACATCAGCGTGTGAGATATGCTGCAAAGGCAACCATCTGCAAACCAAGGAGAGGGCCCTCAGCAAGCACCACCTCTGTCAGCATCTTGATCTTAGACTACCAAGACTCCAGAACTGTGAGAAATAAATGTTTGCTGTTGAAGCCACTGGTTGATGGTAATTTGCTATAGCACCCTGAACAGAAGACAGGGTGGTTAAGAAATAGAAGCTATAAGAAGCCACAGAGGAGAAAACCAGTTTTGTGACTTCAGCATACTGACCCATAAGTAACACTCTCATTCTAAAAATGACAAAAGTATGTTACAAGATGAATTTTCAACTCTCAAAAACAGGCCAAAGGCAGCCTAGAAAGTAAATCTTAATGTCTGAGATCACACCTTATGTGTGTAAATATCCTTAAGGTAGGGTTTTATTACTTATTTTAAGATCAAGGCCATGTTCTGGTGAAACGTCATCTTAGAAGTTTATTTGTAAGCCCCATTGTGAAAACAGTGAAACTAGAAGGAAACGTTTTCCTTTGCAACTACTCCAGGAAAGAATCCAGTAATATGTGTGCAATTTTTTTTAACAGAAAAAGAGTTTGAGCATACGCCAAAGAACAAGGAGATCCCCAGAGCATAGGGCTGTTTGGCAACAGATATGAGTAGATGAGGGCAGAGCCTAAGAAACAGCAGAGCCAGCAGTGGTCATGAAGGCTCTTGGCCAAATCCCAGGGGTCTATTTTCAGCAGGTTGGGATAGCTCTGGTGGTCACTCCAGCATCTTCTCTTCTTGCAGGCTTGACTCCCTCAAGTTGTCAGTGGAGGCCACATTCCAGCATCCTTCCATTTCTCCACCTGAAGGGTGTTTCCTTTTTCTGTCTCCCAACAAATTCAGAAAGTTGAGAGTTCCACTGAGTTGAATAGCTTCTCAGAGGCAGTCTCAGGAGCAAATTCTAAGTCAAGAGTCTCAAGAACATTGTAAAGAATCTGAAATTCAGAATGTTTTGTGCTTTGAGTTGGACTTTATATACCTTTAAACAATACTGATGCTTGTATGCTGAAACTGGACTTAGTATATACTAACATGAGTAAGATCATTCTTAAGTGTGAGGCACAATGAGGTTAGAAGATATCCAGACAATTATTATTAAATTTCTGTTTCTAAGGAAAAGAAGTCCAAGATGTACTTCAAACTTTGGGGGGAAAAAAACTAGTAATAATTTTAAATATAGTAACACTCTTCATACCACTGTATATATTGATTGGATTCTTTTGGTTACAAATGATAGAAAAAATGACTCAAACTAACTCAGAAAGAAAGTGTATTGGCTCATCTAGCTGTGAAGTCCAAGAGTGGACACAAACATAGAAGAAATTTACATGTTGGGTACGGCAGATTCCAGGGCCTCAGATGACATCCAGCTGCTTTTCTTTCTCCACCTCTAGTTTTACTTCCAATATGCGTTGGCCTCATTTTCATTCAACTATCATGTAATTTGATAGATCACAGACAAAATCATACAGAAAGTAAGAGGACTAATCTTCCAAAGAAAGTGGAACTGAGAACACAGAAACTTCTGTCCGCTATAACTGTATTTCTCTTTTTACTGAGGTTTAATTGAGTTACATTATTATATTAGCTTCAGATGTACAGCACAGTGACTGAATACTTTTATAGATTATATTCCACTTAAAGTTATTAAAAATAATGGCTTTATGTCCCTATGCTATACAATATATCCTTGTAACTTATCTATTTTATACAGAGTCATTTGTATCCCTTAATCCCATATCCCTATTTTGCTCTGCCCACTGATAACAACTAGTTTGTTTTCTATATCTGTGGATTAATTTATGTTTTGTTATATCCATTTGTTTGTTGTTGTTGTTGTTGTTTAAGATTCTACATGTAAATAATTCAGTCAGTTCAGTTCAATTGCTCAGTTGTGTTCGACTCTTTGCAACCTTCTGGATTGCAGCATCCCAGGCTTTCCTGTCCATCACCGGCACCCAGAGTTTACTCAGACTCATGACCATTGAGCTGATGATGCCATCCAACCATCTCATCCTCTGTCATCCCCTTCTTATCCTGCCTTCAGTCTTGCCCAGCATCAGGGTCTTTTTCAGTGAATCAATTCTTTGCATCAGTTGGCCAAAGTATTGGAGCTTCAGCTTGAGTGTCAGTCCTTCCAATGAACATTCAGGGTTGATTTCCTTTAGGACTGACTAGTTTGATTTCCTTGCAGTCCAAGGGACTCTCAAGAGTCTTCTCCAACAACACAGTTCTAAAGCTTCAATTTTTTGGCACTCAGCTTTCTTTGTAGTCCAACTCTCACATCCATACATGACCACAGGAAAAACCATGCTTTGACTATATGGACCTTTGTCAGCAAAGTAATGTCTTAGCTTTTGAATATGCTGTCCAGGTTTGTCATAGCTTTTCTTCCAAGAAACATCTTTTAATTTCATGGCTTCAGTCACCATCTGCAGTGATTTTGAAGCCAAAGAAAATAAAGTCTGTCACAGTTTCCATTGTTTCCTCATCTATTTGGCATGAAGTGATGGGACCAGATGCCATGATCTTACTTTGTTGAATGTTGAGTTTTAAGCCAACTTTTTCACTCTCCTCTTTCACCTTCATCAAGAGGCTCTTTAGTTCTTCTTCCTTTGCTTTCTGCCATAAGGGTGGTGTCACCTGCATATCTGAGGTTATTGATATTTCTCCCCGCAATCTTGATTCCAGTTTATGCTTCATCCAGCCTGGCATTTTGCATGATGTACTCTGCATATAAGTTAAGTAAGCAGGGTTACAATATATAGCCTTGACGTATTCCTTTCCCAACTCGGAACAAGTCCATTGTTCTATGTCTGGTTCTAATTGTTGCTTCTTGACCTGCATATAGGTTTTGCAGGAGGCATGTTAGGTGGTCTGGTATTCTCATCTCTTTAAGAATTTTCATGGTATTTTGTATCTCTGTCTGAATTATTTCACTTAGCATAACACCTCTAGATCCATCGACAGTGCTTATACATTATACATCTTATATGATTCCCATAACCTGAGGGTTTTCCATCCATCTCCTGCCTTACCCATTCCACATAACAGCCCAAGTCTCTATCACTGCATCTTCTGCACCCAGAGGGCAGATACTGCCTCTCATGCACTTTTAGAAAGCAGAAGTTGACTATGTTTATTTCCTGTACCAAGACAAACAGCAGTCTCTGTCACCACCAGTAGTTATGCTAGGGTTCATTTCTAGCCAGTGAATTTAATTGGCTATATTTCTAGAGTGCCAACATCAGCAGAGCTTCTCCAGTTCATCAGTGACTGTTATTTCATCCACTGAATGAAATCCCCCCGCTGAAAAGGGCATAAATCCACAACAATAAAGACATTCAGTGGTTAAATAGTCTCTAGCATGTATGACTGCTATATTGAACAATGAGCTCATAGAGAAACTGTTACACTGAACACTGGACCTTATGTGGATCTCAGAAGAATGGGGTTCAATAGACAGAGTGAGGGTCTTCATGGAGCCTTAATTTACTTTTTAAGGACCCAAGGGCTTCATCAAAAGATAGCTTCACTTATGAGAGTGTTCCACAGAGATAGAAGTGAAATTTTACAGCAGGTAAAACGATAGCCTTTGGCATTAGAAAAGCTTGGGCTTGAATTCTCTCTCCACTTCTTGCTTCTTGGGTAACCTCGGGCAAGTCACTTAATCTTTCTGAGCAGACATACCTCTTTCTGTATATTGAAGTTAAGTAATGATGTACCACGTCACAGGGTTCTTGGGATCATTAAATTAGATAACCTTCAGAAAGTAATTAGCACAGTGCCTGGCACAAAGGAAGCACTCAAGAAATTTCCCTCCAACAAATTCCTTCCATTCCTGCACTCCTTGGGACCAAAAAATCTGTCTCTCTAAATATATGCCCAAGTTTATCATGGCCCTCACTCAAAGATCATTCCTGGCTTCCTAGCTACCTGGTAACATTGAAACTCCTTAAGATAACATATAGGCATTCACAGTTTACTCCTCTGATATCCTTTCAGCCTCACATCTAGATTCTTCTTACCTTGAATGTTTTACTGCACCCATAGCAATCTCATCACTGTACCCCACTTGCTCACAGTATGATGCCTTCTCTATTTTCTCCCCTTTGCCTGGAATGCTTTTATGGAGGGTTCAAGGCTTTATTTAGTCAAGGATCACCTTATTAGCTTATATTTATTAAGTGCATATTGTACATCCAACACCATGATGATCAACCACTCTATGATGTGGTACTATTATTAGGAATAAGAAGAAATCTGAGACTTGGCAAAGTGGAACTCAGCAAAGTGATCCAGGGATACATGTCCAGGAAGTGGCAGAGTGAGAATTCAAATCAGGGCATTCTGACTCCAAAGTAACTGTATTAGTTTCCTATTACTGTTGTCCCAAGTAACCACAAACTTTGTAGCTTAAAGCAACACATACTTGTTATTTCCCAGTTCTAGACATCAGAAGTCCAAAATGAGTAGTAATAGGTTCAAATCATGGTGTCCATGGTGTCAGCAGGCTGTGTTCCTTCTGAAAGCTCTAGAGGAGAATCTGTTTCCTTGGCATTTCTAGATTATAGGCACTACCTTTGTTCCTTGGCTCTTGACCTCTTATTCCATCTTCAAAGCCAGCAGTCATGGTAATTATTTCCTTGGTGGCTCAGATGGTAAAGAATCTGCCTGCAATGCAAAATTCAATCCATGAGTCAGGAAGATGCCCTGGAGAAAGGAATGGCACCCCACTCCAGTATTCTTCCCTGGAGAATTCCATGGATGGAAGAGACTGGTGAGCTATAGTCCATGGGATCACAAAGAGTGGGACACAACTGAGCAACTAACACACACACATTAAAATATCAGGTTGTACACCTTAAATATATACAATTATCCTTTGTCAAATACCTTAATAAAGCTGGAAAAGAAATATTTTTTAAAAACTTTGCAAGCAAACTGTAACTACTACTGCAATAGAGAGGAAAACAAAAACCACATCAGCTTAGATTGTTTTATTCTGCATTGAATCTGTCTGTGAATAATCTGTGTTTACTATTTAGTAAGCTATACATATATTTTTATAAATCTGATTGACATTTAGGTATTTTATAAAACACAACAAATGCCAGAGAAAATTAATTTAAACCTCCCCCACCCCGAAATGGAAAATTTGAGCACACCTATGCTGTAGGGATTTATGAAAATTAGATGAGATTTATGAAGAGCTTAGCTTAAGATCTAGCAAATTCTTTGCATCAAAGAAATGCTAACTAGCTAGCTATAATTATCATTTAGGATAATCCTTTGCTTTTTTTATATTAAAAAACAGCCCATTATGCAGTATAACAGAATAACATTTCAAAGTGTTTACCAAAGTCCTACTGACTACTTCCCAGTACAGATACCAACCATCCATTTTAGGAGTCACATGGAGGAACACCAGTTGTAGAAGTTATGCAATTTACTACTAAGAGCAAAGGTGACATCCTTAGCTCTCAGCGGTGGAAAGAATGAATAAGAAAAGATGTTTTCTTCCTGCCCCTGGATTCTAGAAAAGATCCTCTAAGGTATAGACAGAAAAAAAGAATTTGGATGAGAAGAAAGACAAGACATTCCAGAGGCCACTTACTCTGTCTCTCCTTCTTGGAATAAGTCCTGGTGAGGAAGAGGGGAGACAAACTCACAATTGATTTTAATTTGGGGTCTAGAATAGAGAGGACTGGTACCCTGCCAATTTTCTCTCAAACTCTGGTCATTAATAGTCTCAAAGACTTGAAAGTAAGTGTCAGGGGAGAGTAGCTCCCCATCTCCTGTGGACCTCCAAAAGATGAAGGACAGCAATCAGACCATTAGGAGAGATCCCAGAAGACAGAGGTTGGACTGAAAGAGCTGAATGAACCTGGAGTCAAGAGTATGAAGAATGGAGAATGACCTGAAGGCATAAGGATGAGAGAGTTACAACAAACCTTTATTATCTCAAGGGACAGAGTTGCTAGACGCCAGTGACCATAAGCTGTGATAGGTGAAGTGCAAAAACATAGACTGGATAGCACACCCCAGACCAGGCAAAGTACATTTTACATATTTAAAAGCTCTAACAAAATATCAAGATATAGTAAGTCTAAGATCTGGCATCTTACATCACCTGTCTTAACCCTGGGACATGTACTGAGTTGGAGGAAGGAGAGAACGTCAAGATGGTTGTATGAGATTTTTCTCAATGATCCTGAGTTTCAGCCCAGAAGTAACTTAAATAAAAATCTCTGAACTGGACTGATAAAATGCTGAAAAGTGTTAAGCTAATTTTTCTCTCTGGGGAAGTTGTAAGTCATAAAATCAGAAAGTTTCATAGAGGTAAAGTTCATTTTTGCACACCTGAGATAATCACTATAAATTGATAACCCACCAACATCTGCCTTTCAGTAACTCATTTGCTCAAGTTGTCACATTTGTGACAACTATGTTTAAAAGAGCATAGGTTGCATTTTATACTGTGTATTCCATTAGCAGTGCCAGGGGCACTGGATTACTGAAAAGACCCAGGGTGGGGTGTGTGATTTAGTGCATAGTCCTTGCTTGGTAAAGTATGACAAGTAGAATCTGCTAAATTAATCACCATTTGTTCAGGTGCCGCTCCTCAGATGAAGAAACAGAGAAGAGTGAAGGGTTGAGAGGGGTAATTGTCCATGTGCTGCCCTGAAACCTTCGTGACCAGTTCTAGAAATCAAAGTGCTTACTGCATAGCTCTGGTTTGGCAATTTTTTGCAGAGGGTTATGTCTCAGTCCAGAGAAGGCAATGGCACCCCACTCCAGTGCTCTTGCCTGGAAAATCCCATGGATGGAGGAGCCTGGTAGGCTGCAGTCCATGGGGTCACTAAGAGTCAGACACGGCTGAGCAGCTTCACTTTCACTTTTCACTTTCATGCATTGGAGAAGGAAATGGCACCCAACTCCAGTGTTCTTGCCTGGAGAATCCCAGGGGCGGGGGAGCCTGGTGGGCTGCCGTCTGTGGGGTCGCATAGAGTCGGACACGACTGAAGCGACTTAGCAGCAGCAGCAGCATGTCTCAGTCAGTTTGGGTTGCTATAACAGAATATCTTAGACTGGGTGGCTTGTAAACAATAGCAATTCATTTCTCACAGTTGTGGAGGCTGGAAATCCAAGATCAGGTGCCAACAGGTGAGAGCCTTCTTCTGGGCAGCAGACACCTTCTTGTATCCAGACATGGCAAAAGGGGTTAGGGAGCTCTGTGGAGCCTCTTTTATTAGGAGGTTAGGATTTCCACACATAAATCCAGGCACAACACAAACATTCAGACCATAGCAGGCCAGATAGTAAATATTTTAGGATTTGTGAATCGTAACATCTCTTCCGCAACTCCTCAAGCTCTCCACTATACCATGAAAACAACGATACACAATAAAGGAGTATGACTGGGTCTGAATAAAACTTTATTTACCAACAAGAAAAAATAAACTGCATTTGGCTCACAAGTTACAGTTTGCCAACCTCTAGTCTAGCTTATCTGCACCAAAGTGCAGCCAGTTGACAACGTGGGCATACAAATGACATTGCCCAGTGGATAAATGTAACAGATACAGGAAACAGGGGTATTTTTGGTTTTGTTTCATGGCCTCCTTAGGATCTGTTTCCATTAATGTCCTTTGGGAACCACCCTTACCCTACCTTCAGATCACATGATTTTGTTTAGACTGGACCCTTGGCCTCATGGATAGAGAATGGGATCCAAATCTAACCAATGAACACACCTATCCTCCTAGCCATGGGGATTGATGCAGAGATTGGAAAGAGATCCCAACTTGTCCAATCAATCAGGATGAGACTTGTGGCATGTTCAATCAGGAAGAATTCTTCCAAAGCAGACCCAGGGACAAATATTTGAGTGTGATTTTTTTTTTTTTTTAAGAAGCAATCACAGGAGACACTTGGTGTTATCTAGCAAGTTACAACTGAGGGAACTTGGAACTTCATCCTATTGAGGGATTCTGGGAGTTAGTGTAGAACAGGAGCCTCAGAGGCAGCCCACACCAGGGTACATCAGTACCCCTCAGTCACTGGTTGAGAGTTACTCTTTAGAGGATTCATCCCTGCTCCTTCTTACCTGCCCTGAACACTAGCACAGTGGCTGTTTCAGCTACAAAAGGATGACCTCAGGCAAGAGGTACAGATTCTAGGATGTGGAAGTCAAGGCTTACTGCACTGAAGTAAACCCTGAGAGGGAATTTCATGGAGGTCCTGCATCTTTTGCTACCAGAGAATTTCATTAGAACCCTTTTAAGTTGATGAAGAAACTGGGGGATTAGTTGAGTTAGTTAGAGCCTCTGAATCACACTGCACCAAAGTCATTAAATGGACATTTTAGTTACATGAGCCAATAAATTCCTTAATTGCTTAAATGGTTTGAGTCAGACTTCTTCTGTATGAATCAATAAGGACTAAAAAAATTACATGAGAACTTGGGTCACAAAGTGTTGGACACAACTGAGTGACTAAACTACCACACCATGTGCAGTAAGTAGATTACAAAGATGGATGTACTAATATTGATTCACTGCTCATTGTCATAATTTTGGGGGGTTATAGAATTCCTAACATTATAGGTTGGAGAAGGCAATGGCACCCCTCTCCAGTACTCTTGTCTGAAAAATCCCATGAATGGAGATGGAGGAGCCTGGTAGGCTACAGTCCATGGGGTCGTGAAGAATTCAACACGACTGAGCGACTTCAATTTTACTTTTCACTTTCACTTCTCACTTTCATGCATTGGAGAAGGAAATGGCAACCCACTCCAGTGTTCTTGCCTGGAGAATCCCAGGGACAGCGGAGCCTGGTGGGCTGCCGTCTATGGGGTCGCATGGAGTCGGATACGACTGAAGCGACTTAGCAGCAGCAGCAATATTATAGGTATAGATATATTAGATATGGATTATATACATCATCTGTATTGGATGTACGTGTATCATATATCACCCATGCTCATGTGCTTAGTCATTTCAGTCATGTCTGACTCTTTGTTGTTGTTTTTCTTAATTTATTTTTTAGTTGGCATCTCTTAATTCCCTGTTCCTATCTTGCCTCTCTCTCTTCCCACTGATAACCACTAGTTTAGTGTCTGTATCTGTGAGTCTGTTTTTGTTTTGTTGTATTCATTTGACTAGTCTAGTTTTCAGATTCCACACATAAGTGATAATATATAGTATTAGCCTTTCTTTCTTTGACTTATTTCACTAAGCATTATGTCCTCTAGATCTGTCTGTGTTGTTATAAATGACATTATTTCATTCTTTTTATGACTAATAGTCCATTGTATATATATATATACATCTTCTTTATACATTCATTTGTTGATGGACACTTAGGTTATTTCCATGTCTTGGCAATGTAAATAATGCTGCTATAGACATCAGAATGCATGTAGTTTTTGAGTTAGTGTTTTCATTTTCTTCAGATATATATCCGAGGGAGTGAATTTGCTGGATCATGGTAGTTCTTTTTTAATTTTTTGAGGAACTTCCATATTGTTTTCCATAGTGACTACATGCATAAGAAGTCACCTCTGTCGTGTCCAACTCATTGCGATCCTGTGGACCACAGCCCGCCAGGCTCCTCTGTCTATGGGATTCTCCAGGCCAGAATACTGGAATGGGTTGCCATTTCCTTCTCCAGGGGATCTTCCCAACCCCAGGGATCAAACCCATGTCTCTGAACTCTCCTGCATTGGCAGGAAGGTTCTTTACTACTAGCACCACCAGGGAAACCCATAGTGACTACACAAGTTTACATTCCCACCAACAGTGTACTAGGGTTCCCTTTTCTTTACATCTTCAACATTTGTTATAGACTTTTATATCATAGTCATGTCTGACTCTTTGCAACCCTATGGACTGTAGCCCGCCAGGCTCCTCTGTCCGTGGGGATTCTCCAGGCAAGAATACGGAAGTGGGTTGCCATGCTCTCCTCCAGGGGATCTTCCCAACCCTGTGATTGAACCCAGGTCTCCCACATTCCAGGCAGATTCTTTTCCATCTGGGCCACCAGGGATGCACAGGAAATCTGGAGTGGGTAGCCTATCCCTTCTCCAGGGGATCTTCCCAACACAGGAATCAAACTGGGGTCTCATGCATTTCAGGCAGACTCTTTACCAGCTGAGCTACTAGGGAGGCCCATGAATCATCAATATTTATGTCTATATCTGTATCTATATATACAGAGGTGTAGGGCTATATTCAGGAAAGAGCTACATACATAGTTGAGTTTTAAGAGTTAAGAAAGCCTACAATGTAGGATCTCAGAGAAAGGTCACCAAATCACCACAATCCTTTCATCTATCCACATGATGAAAACCCATGAGTATCGGCTTCCATGTAAAGCAACAACCGTGCAGAGTTGCCCAGCAGATTCTCAGGAATTGTTTAACGAAAGTGATCAATGTCTGTTCCTCGGGAGAACTTATTTTTGTCCACAATCTCTGTGCTTGAGCTTTCTCTCTCTCATTTTCTCCTCTTCTATTTGCTCAATGGAATTAAAGGATTAGAGTTTAGATGGTCAGGACAAATAGAAGAGGATCCGAAGATAATAAGACCAGAAAAACCAAATGTAGTCTTTCAGAGGAAGTCAGAATGTCAAGGGAGTGAGCAAAGGATGACATATGCTTATGAGTGTGGGAGAAGGGTCCAAAAAAAAAACCAAAATATTAAAAGAAAAAAAATTATAATGCCTGGAGCATACACCCCCCCTTTTTTGTGTTCTCAGAAAAAATGGAATATATTTCTATTATATTTTTGTTTGAACTGGTATTTCATGTAATGTGATTCTCTGCTGATCTGTGCTTACTTAGGCTAAGGTAGCTTATGAAACCCTGTGTAATCTGTGATCTGTGTGGTTCAGTCTTTGCTGTCCACTTATATAGGAGTCACAGTTCAAAAGCCTACAAGTAGACTAAGATGGATTCCATTCATTCATTCCAATTTCTCTTGAACAACCTTTATGTCGGCCACTACTCACGGCACTATTGATGCAACGGTAAACAGACTAGATGAAAAGCACTCTCATAAGTTCACATTGAGTGGAGAGAGGCAGATGATAATCTGAATAAACTGAGTCACATTAGGTGATCATCAGTGATGTGTACAGAACACAGCAAGAAAAATGACTGCGAGTTCTGGGAGTGAAGAATCTCTTTTGAGATGCTGGCTTTTAACCAAAACCTGAAGAGGCTGAGGGGTGAGTCACGTAGATATGTGAGGAAAGAGCATTGCAGACAGAAATGCAAGTGCAAACGCCCTGAGGTGGGAAAGCGCTGAACCTTTCTTGGGATTCTAAGGAGGTCAGTATGCAACTAGAACAGGCATCAGCAACCTTTTTCTGTAGAAAAATAAATAATAAAAAAGATTAGGGTCTCCATAACAAGCACTCAGTCCTACCACTGTGGTCTAAAAGCTGCTATAGACAGCAGGCCTTTGGTTTAAAGGAGTAAGTATTTGGTAATGAGACCTGAATATATGGGGCCTTATACATCATCATAATAGCTTTGGATTTTAACTTGTGTATTAGTCAGGGAACACCAGAGAAACTACCCAAAAGAACCAATAGGATAAGTGAAAAAGCGTGTGTGTGTATGTAGAGACAGAGATTATAAGGAATTTGCTCCCATGATTATTGAAGCCCACAAATGCCCAAATTTACAGTTGACAAGCTGGAGACCCAGGAAAGCTAATGGTGTAGTTCTAGTCTAAAGACCAGCAGCTCTGAGATGAAGGAAGACTCAGTGTTTCAGGTTTAGTCTAGAGGTAGGAAAAAAATCTGATGCCTTGCCCAGTTCGAAGACAATCAGATAGGAGTTACCTCTCATTCAGGAGAAGGTCAGCCCATTCATTCTATGCAGGCCTTCAACTGATTGAATGAGGCGATCCACATTAGAAACAATGATCTGATCTATATTCAGTCCAACAGTGTAAATGTTAAACCCATCAAAAAAAAGAAACTTTCACAAAAACACCCAGAATTGTGTTTGACTAAATATCTGAGCACCCTGTGGAGCAGTCAAATTGACACTTAAAATTAAACATCACATTTCACATGGGATGAAGAGATATTAAACGGTTTTCAGCGATGAAATGACATAATCTGTTTGACGTATAAACCATGTCACTCTAGTTGGTGTATCAGGTCAGACACAGGGTGACGAGCTACGAGGCTCTTTCGGTATTCCCGGTAGTAGATAGTGGGAGTTGGACAGAGGTGGTAGCAGTGGAGGTGGGGAGAAATAACCAGATTCTGATTACTCTCAGAAACAATGAGACTGATTTTTGATAGTAGCACTGATTACACTTTTAAAAAATCTATTGAAATACAGTTGCTTTACAATGTTGAGCTAATTTCTGCAGTACAACAAAGTGAATCAGCTGTACATGTAAATATATTCCCTCTTTTGGGGATTTCCTTCCCATTTAGGTCACCACAGAATGTTGAGTAGAGTTTCTGAGCTATACAGTAGGTTCTCATTAGTTACCCATTTTATACATAGGCGGGTATGCCAATCCTAATCTCCCTCTTTGGTGTCCATACGTTGGTTCTGTACGTCCATGTTTCTATTTCTGCTTTGCAAATAGGTTAATTTGTGCCATTTTCTAGATTCCATATATCTCTGTTAATATTGTTGTTGTTGTTCTGTCGCTTAGTTTTGTGTGACTCTTTGCAACCCCATGGACTGCAGCATGCTAGGCTTCCCTGCCCCTTCATCATTTCCCAGAGTTTGCTCAAACTCATGTCCATTGAGTTGGTGATGCCATCCAACCATCTCATCCTTGTCATCCTCTTCTCTGCCTTCAATCTTTCCCAGCATCAGGGTCTTTTCCAGTGAGTCAGCTCTTCACATCAGGTGGCCACTGTACTGGAACTTCAGCTTCAGCATCAGTCCTTCCAGTGAATATTCAGGATTGGTTTCCTTTAGGATGGTCTGGTTTGATTTCCTTGCAGCCCAAGGGACTCTCAAGAGTTTTCTCCAGCATCGCAGTTCAGAAGCATCAATTCTCATGCTCTCATGCTCAGCAGTTCAATGCTCATTCTTTTTTTATTGCCCAGCTCTCACATCCTTACATGACCGCTGGAAAAACCATGGCTTTGACTAGACGGACCTTTGTAAGCAAAGGAATGTCTCTGTTTTTAATATGCTGTCCGGTGTGTCGTTGCTTTTCCTCCAGGAGTAAGCGTGTTTTAATTTCATGGTTGTAGTCACAGTCCACAGTGATTTTGGAGCCCATGAAAATAAAAGCTTTCACTGTTTCCATTGTTTCCCCATCTGTTTGCCATGAAGTGATGGGACCAGATGCCATGATCTTCATTTTTTGAATGTTGAGTTTTAAGCCAGTCTTTTCCCTTTCCTCCTTCACCTTAAGAGGCTCTTTAATTCCTTTTTGCTTTCTACCGCAAGGGTGATGTCATATGCATATCTGAGGTTATTGAGATTTCTCCCTGCAGTCTTTATTCCAGCTTGTGCTTCATCTAGCTTGGCATTTTACATGATGTACTCTGCATATAAATAAGCAGGGTGACAAGGTACAGCCTTGATGTACCCCTTGTCCAAGTTTAAACCAGTTCATTTTTCCATGTCCGGTTCTAACCGTTGCTTCTTGACCTGCATACAGGTTTTTCAGGAGGCACATTAGGTGGTCTGGTATTCCTATCTCTTGAAGAATTTTCCACAGTTTGTTGTGATCCACACAGTCAAAGCTTTGGCATAGTCAGTAAAGCAGAAATAGATGTTTTTCTGGAACTCTCTTGCTTTTTCAGTGATTCAAGAATGTTAGCAATTTGATCTTTGGTTCCTCTGCCTTTTCTAAATCCAGCTTGTACATTTTTCTCTTTATGACTTACTTTACTCTGTATGACAGTCTCTAAGTCCATCCATGCCTCTGCAAATGGCACAAAATTGTGTTCATTTTTATGGCTGACTAATATTCCATTGTATATATGGAACACATCTTCATCCATTCCTCTGCTGATGGACATTCAGGCTGTTTTCATCTCCTGGGTACTGTAAATAGTACTGCAGTGAATATTGGGATGCATGTATCTTTTGGAATTACAGTTTTCTCTGGGTATATGCTCATGGGGAACAGTATGGAGGCTCCTTAAAAAACTAAAAATAGAACAGACTACATTTTCTGATTATATGAGTATGCAAGAAAGATTCCAGAAGGCTGGACTGCAAAACTTTGTCCTGAGGAACTTAAAGGATTGAGGTTTCCTCATCTGAGATAGGAAACATGTGAGTAAACTGATTTGGGAGAAAGCATAGGCGTTTTGGAGAGGTGGTATTAAAATGCTTATTAGATACCCAAGTGTCAGAGTAGGTGCTATCATCTGAATGTCTGTACTCTCTCCCCACAAATTCCTATGTCAAAATTCTAATGCCTAATATGACAGTATTTGGAGGTAGGGCCTTTGGGAAGTACTTAGGTCATGAGGGTGGTACTCCCATGGATGAGATTAGTATCCTAAAAAAAGAGACCCCACAGAGATTCTTTGCCCCTGCCACCACTGAGGATATACCCAGAAGGTGCTGCTTATGAACCAGGAAGAGGACCCTGGTCAGAACGCTATTTTGCCAGCACCTTGATCTTGGAATTTCAGCCACCAGAACTGGAAGAACTAAATTTCTGCTGTGTATAAGCTATCCAGTCTGTGATATTTGGTTGTAGCAGCTCAAATGGACTAAGACAGTAGAATAGGCAGTTGTATATACCATTTGCAGTTCAAAATGAGGAAGGGACTTTCCCTAACATAAATTCATAAGACAATTTGAGAGATTCGATTCAATACTCTCAACATTTCCTCTTTCCTCTTTGCTTCACATTCCTGAAACTCCTTGGCACTCTCTGCCTACAGCTCACCCTCTCCCTACCCTGTTAACACCCAAACTTCCCTCTTCCCCATGATTTCCTTGAATCTCTCACCAGGTCTATACCCCCCCCCCCACCTGCCCCCCAATTCCTGTCTGGGTCTTCCCTTGTCTGTCCTTTGCTGGATCTGTATCCCCAGGTCTCCCGGCTTGGGAAAGGCAAGGAGTGGATTACAAAGAGGGGAAGATGAAGAGAGAATTTAGACTGGAAATTATGCATTCTTCTGGGCAGATATAAGGATGGGTGAGATCTATAGACAACTCTATGATAAGCAATAGCAATAATAACCATATATGTATGTTTGTATATGATTTATAAGTAGCTGATGCTCATTATATCTGTGCATATTTATCAGTATCATAGGATTTTAGCATAATAACTCTGGAAGTTTAAAGATTGTCTTGTCTCAGTCTATCTTTTATAAAGGAAGAAACTGAGAACACAGCAGTGAAGTAACTTGTCTGAGCTTCACGTTTTCTCAGGAGTGTACTCATTTATTAATCACCATAGCAGTGTAATGTGTGTACAGATGTATGTATCTCTCATCAGTGTAATAAACGGAACATCTACACTTGTAGCACTGTGGCAAGTGTTATATGTTCAGAAAGTCTTTGAGTCCTCACAACTCTATGAAGTACATAAAATTAGCTCAGTTTCACACACAAAAAAAATGTCCAGAGGGCTAAACAGGTGCAATGACTGGCCCTGGCTCACTAGCTAGGCAGTGACAGAGCCAGGCTTAGAAATTTGTCTAAATCCAGTACTTTGCCTGCACATAGCTCCCTTTCAATTATGAATCATTACATGTGTTGGTATAAAAATAAGAAATAGGAATGATCTATATTATATAGTATTCCATTCTCCCTGAATTTCTTTCAGTATGGTGTGGACATGTTTGGAAGTCCCTGTGATTGAACTTCATAAGCTCTGAACTTTCTCTGAATGGCCTGGCTTTGTCTTCATTCATAGTTTTGCTTTTCTCTCCTATTATTTGCAAGAATGCACATGTTTTAAAAATGGTAACAGTGGTGCAAGAGAGAGGAATAGAGTACCATCCTATCCTAAAAAGAAAGCACACACAGAGGAGAGAGCATGCAGGCTCTACCAGCAGAAAAAGTACAAGCAGAAATTTGACACGAGCAAGTGTTAGGAACTTGTGACAACCAAACATAAGGAAGTGATCGTTGCCCACTCTAAACTAACGGCACTTAACAAAAAGAAGACACAAACAAGCTGTGGATCTGTTCCTGTTTCCATGAACTGTCATATTTTTCAGCCATATAATTTTTTCAAGGTAAATTCCAAAATATCATCCTGTAGAGGAGGATTGGAAAGGAGTCGTCTTCTTACTAAAGAGAATTTCGATAGAAGGGAAAGCAGGAAAGGTAATAGAGCTGTCCAGGGACACACGCTTTTATTTTTAATTTGTAGATGCTAAAGTCATTGTTTCCGTTCATTGCACTCTTTCCATTCACTGTCTTATGTGCTCCACTATAGAAATCCTTTCTCCTTTTGTCAAGTATATCTGATATATCTCACTCTTCCAGGCAAGCAAAAGGGCAAGGAAATTTTGTGCAAATGCAAAGAATCTTTGAATCAGTCTGATGGTTTATTTTGCTAGGAACACTGTATGGTGTCCGTGAATTGCGTCCATAACTTTCCTGTATTTTCACTCAGAAGGTCTGGACAAAGAGTAGGCAGTAAATGTCAATATGATGCATTTTAATTTCTGGAAATAGACTATGGCTTCTCAATTTGACATAGCTGACATTTTCAGCTAGATAATTCTTTGCTGTGGGGCGATATCCTGTGTATCACAAGACGTTTAGCAGTATCCCTGGCTTCTCCCCACAAAATGCCAATGGCATTCTCCTACTAGTCACGACAAGCAAAAATGCTTGTGGAGAAATGGGTGATTTCATGGCCGGGGAAGGAATAACATGATGAATTGAGTGCATCTCTTAGTATCAAGGATGAAAAAAAGATAGTTATCAAAACACACACACACAAACAAATTCAATGATGGTGTATGCCAGATGAACACAGAAGAGCTTACAGAGGCCAAAGCTGGAACAGTTTAAGCAACAAAATAAGAGTATTGGGTTCTAATGCAAAGTATAAAATCAATATCCATTAAGTCTATATTAATATAAATAAATGATTAAACAATTAAATGGGGATAATGGACAGTCTCGTCTGCAGAAGACTTTCAAGTAATTTATGTTGACACTCATTTTCATACACACACACACACACACTCATATCATGAGTTAGGCAGTCCTCAATGAGGTATGGGTAACTTCTCCCTCCTTAATTATGGACTATGCATAGTTACTCACTTAAAACGAGCACTTAAAAAGGAGGGATAAAATGAGTTACTTCACAGTAAAGAGACCTGACAGACACTAACCAGCCATGTGCTCAAGGGCAAAATTAGCAGTGGTAAGTCATGGTGATTGTGTGTGCCCTTGATTTGATGTGATAAGAATGATGCTCTCCTTCTGTGGTCTTCCTTCTAAAACCCATAACCCCAGCCTAATTATGAGGAAAGCATGGACAAATCAAAGTTGAGAAGATATCTGACGAGTTCTCCTCAGAACTGTCAAGGTCATCACGAGCAAGGAAACCGTGGCAAATCGTCATGGCCAAGAGGAACCTAGAGCTTCCCAGGTGGCTCAGAGGTAAAGACTCCACCTGAAATGCAGGAGATGCAGATTCGAGCCCTGGGTCTGGAAGATTCTCTGAAGAGAGAAATAACAACCAACTGCAGTATTCGTGCCTGGGAAATCCCATGGACAGAGAAGCCTGGCAGGCTACGGTCTAGGGGGTCACAAGAACTGGACATGAGTAAGCAACCAAACAACAAGCAAAGGAGCCTAAGCACAGATACCTAAACCGATTGTGGGATCCTGGAACAAAAAGGGACATAAGATAAAAGCTAAGGAAATCTGAATAAAGTATAGAATTTATTTAATAACAATGTATTGATATTGGTTCATTAATTGTTACAAATTGTGGTTCAGTCACTAAGTTGTGTCTGACTCTTTGTAACCCCATGGACTGAAGCACATCAGGCTTCCCTGTCCTTCACTGTCTCCTGGAATTTGCTCAAATACATGTCCATTGAGTCAGTGATATTATCTAACCATCTCGTCCTCTGCTGCCCTTCTCCTCCTGCCTTCAATCTTTCTGAGCATCAGGGTCTTTTTCCATTGAGTTGGCTCCTTGCATCAGATGGCCACCGTATTGGAACTTCAGCTTCAGCACCAGTCCTTCCAATGAATATTCAGGTCAGTGTTGATTTCCTTTAGGATTGACTGGTTGGATCTCCTTGCAGTCCAAGGAACTCTCAAGAGTCTTCTCTAGAACCACAGTTCAAAAGCATCAATTCTTCAGTGCTCAGCTTTCTTTATGGTCCAGTTCTCACATCCATACATGACTACTGGAAAAACCATAGCTTTGACTAGACAGACTTTTTTTGGCAAAGTAATGTCTCTGCTTTTTCATATGCTGTCTAGGATGGTAATAGATTTTCTTCCAACGAGCAAGCATCTTTTAGTTTCATGGCTGCAGTCACCATCTGCAGTGATTTTAGAGTGCAAGAAAATAAAATTTGTCACTACTTCCACTTTTCGCCATCAATTTGCCATGAAGTGATGGGACCAGATCCCATGATCTTAGTGTTTTGAATGTTGAGTTTTAAGTCAGCTTTTCACTCTCCTCTTTCACTCTCATCAAGAGGCTCTTTAGTTTCTCTTCATTTTCTGCCATTAGACTGGTGTCATTTGCATATCTGAGGTTGTTGATATTTCTCCCAGCAAACTTGATTCCAGCTTGTGATTCATCCACCCTGGCATTTCACATGTTGTACTCTGCATATAAGTTAAATAAACAGGGTGACAATATGCAACCTTGCCATAATCCTTTCTCAATTTTGAAGCAATCTGTTGTTCCATGTCCAATTCTAACTGTTGCTTCTTGACCCACAAACAGGTTTCTCAGGAGGTAGGTTAGGTGGTCTAGTACTCCCATCTCTTTAAGAAATTTCCACAGATTGTTGTGATCCACAATGTCAGAGACTTTCACATAGTCAATGAAGCAAAAGTAGATGTTTTTCTGGAATTCTTTTTCAGTGATCCAACAGATGGTAGCAATTTGATCTCTGGTTCCTCTGCCTTTTCTAAATCCAGATTGTACATATGAAAATTCACGTACTGCTGAAGCCTAACTTGAAGTATTTTTAACATTACCTTGCTAGCTGAAATGAATGCCGTTGTGCAATAGTTTGGACATTATTTGGCATTGCCCTTTTGGGGCACTGGAATAAAAGCTGACCTTTTCCAGTCCTGTGGCCACTGCTGAGTTTTCCAAATTTGCTGACATGAAATTGAATGCAGCACTTTCACAACATAATCTTTTAGGATTTTAAAAAGCTCAGCTGGAATTCTATAACCTCCACTAACTTTGTTTGTAGTAATGCTTTCTAAGGCCCACTTGACTTCACACTCTGGGACGTCTGGCTGTAAGTGAGTGACCACACCATTGTGGTTATCTGGATCATTGAAACCTTTTTTGTATAATTCTTCTGTGTGTTCTTGCCACCTTTTCTTAGTCTCTCCTGCCTATTAGGTCCTTACTGTTTCTGTCCTTTACATACCCATCCTCGCATGAAATGTTCCCTTGCTATCTCAACTTTCTTGAAGAGATCTCTAGTCTTTCCCTTTCTACTATTTCCCTTTCCTCTATTTCTTTGTATTGTTCAACAAGAAGGCTTTCTCATCTTTCCTTGTTATTCTCTATAACTCTGCATTCAGTTGGGTATATATTTCAATTACTTCCTTGCTTTTCACTTCTCTTCTTTCCTCAGCTATTTGTAAAGCCCCCTCAGACAACCACTTCACCTTTTTGCATTTCTTTTTTTGGGGATGTTTTTGGTCACTGCCTCCCATACAGTGTTACAAACTTCTGTATATAATTCTTCGGCACTCTGTCTACCAGATTGAATCCTTTGAATCTATGAGGTCACAAGAGTCAGCCACAACTTAGGGACTAAAAACAATAAACAATAAGAAGAGGAGCTTAAGGAGACAGGTGCTTAAACCTTATATGGGATCCAGGAACAAAAAGGGACGTCAGATAAAAACTAAGAAAATCTGAGTAAAGTACAGAATTAATTTAATAGTAATGTATTATGTTGGCTCATTAATTGTTACAAATATATCATACTAATTATTAACATGAACAAATTACCATACTAATTATTAACATGATGTTATTAATAGGAAGAAGTGGGCATGAGAATATGGGAAATTTGTTACTATTTCTGAAACTTTTCTGTAAAGCTAAAACAATTCCAAAATAAAAGCTAATTTTAAAAAATCACTGGATAGTGCCAAATGTCCCCATGAAGGCAAAATAGCCCCAAACTATGGCTTTAACATATCTTGTTCAAGTCTCACATCTTCCACTTTCTAGCTGTATGGCCTTGGGAAAATTCCTTAGCATCTCTGAGCCTCTGAAAAATGGGAAAAAAAATACCTATCTCAGAAGATCAGTTTGAGGATGAAGTGAGGGAATGTAAAGTGCAGGCTGACACCTCATAAGCACTTGATAAATGTCACAGCACTCGCCACGATCATTATCATTATCAATTCACTTGGTAGGACTAATGCACTACTGACATAGTCCTATTTGTCCCTAGACTATCAGGCTCCAGAAAAAAAAAAAAATCTTAAGGGTGAACTCGGCTTAGACAAATCTCCCTGCTTGCCTTGAAGAACACAATGTGCCTTTTAGAAAATGATAAACTCTCCCCTGAACCTGCAGACTGTCTCAAGAAAAGCCCAAACAGTGATTGACAGTGGCATTTCCTGGCCTAATACCGAGTCAGCCTAGCTGTCCCGCATCAAATTTCTTTTGGTTAAACTCGTTTGTTGAATCCCAGAGTGAGAAAGGCAAGCAATAGCACAAGTGGAAGATGAAGGAATAGCACAAGTGGTCTGTCTGGCCAGGGAACAAATGGGGACGTGAGAAGAGTGGGCCCCACTGCATGAAGGGCACAGCCTCTGATGACAGATCCGTTAGGTCAACCGTCCCTGGAAAATGTCTCCCATCTACCCTCTGACTGTTCAGTACTGGAACATCTGAGTCATCTAACCACCCACTCTTCAGCCTCTTGGACTCAAAACTAGTTAGATGTAATGATAGTGTTAGGAGTTTAGGGCTAAAGGAAAATTCAGAGAGCCATACAGTTTACATTTTCACAAAGGGCGCAGAGTGAAACAGGACAAAGGCAACCTCTATTGCAGCTCCTTGTTGCAAGTGAGGCTGAAATGAAGCTCAGCCTCGGGCAGCCTTCCACGTACCTGTTGATGTGGGAAAGTATGATCCCTAATGTCAGATTATCTCGGTTTCAGATTCCTCCAGAGTCACTTCCAGCTGGGTGACTGTGAGCCAGGCTCTGCCCCTTCTTTGAGGGGACATTTTATACTCTTTCTATATAAACTGGGGTGTGATTACAAGGAATAAATGAAGGAATTTTTAATAAAAGAAAATCAAAAGGACCAAAATGGCCACAATTGTCAGAGACCTGATGATTCTAGTCGGACTGATCCTGAAGACTGTTACCTCTGGAAGTTCAAAGACACAAAAGCAACACACTGTATCTGCAAAGAGGGTCTTGGTTCTCTCCAGCCAGGGCCCAGAGGGATGTCCTTCTCCTCTTTGAACTCAGGTCTGAAACTCTTGAGGTCAAAGAGTAGAATCTGTTTTCTCGCAGATTGTGTGTTCAGTTACTAAGGGATTATTTGAAAGGCAGTGATGGAAATAGCTTAGTCCAAGCAGTCTTTGTGGGAAGGAGGTGCTGGAGAGCAGGGTAGGTCCAAGAGAGGGTGTGAGATGGAGTCTAGGTGCCCCAGCTCTGAGAGTCAAGTGTGGAGAGCATTGGAGCCATCACCTATCACCTAGCCGCCAATGCATTAATCAATCTTCACATTCTTGAACCTTGACCTTTTTCTTGGATCCTGACCTCTGAAATCCTGATTTGAGCCCATTTTCTGGGATTTGGCTTCTTTTATTCAAAAAGTAAGTATTAAGCACCCACTGAATGCCTAGGCATGGGAGATACACTAGTATTGATTTGGCCAAAAATTTTGTTTGGCTTTTTCAGTAAAGTGTGTAACAGAAAAACCTGAAAGAACTTTTTAGCCAACCTAATAAAAACAAGCAGGCTGCCAGCTGGCCTTCCAAAGATAGGAAACAAACAATAGCTAAGGAGAGATACATGTGAATGAATAATCAAGACAGCCTTGGTGATGAGCTCTATAAAGAAAATAAATCCAGGTTAGCAGACAAGTGACTAGATTTGAGGTGACCTCCAGATAGAGTCAAAGAAAATGCCTCTGAGGAGATGGCATTGGAGATGAGCTCTAAAGGGAGAGAAAGAGACAAATATGCAATGATTTGTAGAATTATCCAGGTGGAATCAACAGCCTGAACTAAGGATATCTTTGATTGCTTCTTACTTTTGATTTGAGCACAATTTACTGAAATCTGATCGTCTGATTTCTCCCTGTTTAGGGAAGAGTTTTAGACTCTGCTTATGAAGACCATGTGTTCATTCATTCATTCATGCATGCACCCAGTTATTTATTAAGCACTTCCTAGTTGGCGAACACTAGAAATAAATAGTGAGTAGATCAGACATGAGTTCCCATTCAAATGGAAACTGAGTTAACAGAGACTATCCTCAAAATATGTCAGTGGCTAATGCCCCAGACAGTAGTTTCTTGGAAGGATGTTTCAGAGCCCCTACCTTCAGTTCAGTTCAGTCTCTCAGTCGTGTCCGACTCTTTGCAACCCCATGAATTGCAGCACACCAGGCCTCCCTGTCCATCAAAACTCCCGGAGTTCACTCAAACTTGTGTTCATCGAGTCAGTGATGCCATCCAGCCATCTCATCCTCTGTCGTCCCCTTCTCCTCCTGCCCCCAATCCCTCCCAGCGTCAGAGTCTTTTCCAATGAGTCAACTCTTCGCATGAGATACCCAAAGTATTGGCATTTCAGCCTCAGCATCAGTCCTTCCAATTAATACCCAGGACTGATCTCCTTTAGGATGGACTGGTTGGACCTCCTTGCAGTCCAAGGGACTCGCAAGAGTCTTCTCCAACACCACAGTTCAAAAGCATCAATTCTTCGGCGCTCTGCCTTCTTCACAGTCCAACTCTCACATCCATACATGACCACTGGAAATACCAAGCCTTGACTAGATGGACCTTTGTTGGCAAAGTAATGTCTCTGCTCTTCAATATGCTATCTAGGTTGGTGACAACTTTCCTTCCAAGGAGTAAGCGTCTTTTAATTTCATGGCTGCAATCACCATCTGCAGTGATTTGGGAGCCCAAAAAAATAAAGTCTGACACTGTTTCCACTGTTTCCCCATCTATTTCCCATGAAGTGATGGGACCAGATGCCATGATCTTTGTTTTATGAATGTTGAGCTTTAAGCCAACTTTTTCACTCTCCACTTTCACTTTCATCAAGAGGCTTTTTAGTTCCTCTTCACTTTCTGCCATAAGGGTGGTGTCATCTGCATATCTGAGATTATTGATATTTCTCCCAGCAATCTTGATTCCAGCTTCTGCTTCTTCCAGCCCAGCGTTTCTCATGATGTACTCAGCATAGAAGTTAGATAAGCAATATACAGCCTTGACGTACTCCTTTTCCTATTTGGAACCAGTCTGTTGTTCCATGTCCAGTTCTAACTGTTACTTCCTGATCTGCATATAGGTTTCTCAAGAGGCAGGTCAAGTGGTCTGGTATTCCCATCTCTTTTAGAATTTTCTATAGTTTCTTGTGATCCACACAGTCAAAGGCTTTGGCATAGTCAATAAAGCAGAAATACATATTTTTCTGGAACTCTCTTGCTTTTTCAGTGATTCAAGGATGTTAGCAATTTGATCTCTGGTTCCTCTGCCTTTTCTAAATCCAGCTTAAGCATCTGGAATTCCACAGTTCATATACTGTTGAACTCTGGCTTGGAGAATTTTGAGCATTACTTTACTAGCATCGCCTTTCTTTGGAATTGGAATGAAAACTGACCATTTCCAGTCCTGTGGCCACTGCTGAGTGCTCCAAATTTGCTGGCATACTGAGTGCAGCACTTTCACAGCATCATCTTTCAGGATTTGAAATAGCTCAACTGGAATTCCATCACCTCCACTAGCTTTGTTCATAGTGATGCTTTTAAGGCCCACTTGACTTCACATTCCAGGATGTCTGGCTCTAGGTGAGTGATCACACCATCGTGATTATCTGGGTCGTGAAGCTCTTTTTTGAACAGTTCTCCTGTGTATTCTTGCCCTCTTTTTAATATCTTCTGCTTCTGTTAGGTCCAGACCATTTCTGTCCTTTATCAAGCCCATCTTTGCATGCAATGTTCCCTTGGTATCTCTAATTTTCTTGAAGAGATCTCTAGTCTTTCCCATTCTGTTGTTTTCCTCTATTTCTTTGCATTGATCTATAAGGAAGGCTTTCTTATCTCTTCTTGCTATTCTTTGGAACTCTGCATTCAGATGCTTATATCTTTCCTTTTCTCCTCTGCTTTTCACTTCTCTTCTTTTCACAGCTATTTGTAAGGCCTCCCCAGACAGCCATTTTGCTTTTTTGCATTTCTATTCCATTGGGATGGTCTTCATCCCTGTCTCCTGTACAATGTCACGAACCTCATTCCATAGTTTATCAGGCACTCTATCTATCAGATCTAGTCCCTTAAACCTATTCCTCACTTCCACTGTATAATCATAAGGGATTTGATTTAGGTCATACTTGAATGGTCTAGTAGTTTTCCCTACTTTCTTCAATTTAAGTCTGAATTTGAAAATAAGGAGTTCATGATCTGAGCCACAGTCAGCTCCTGGTCTTGTTTTTGCTGACTGTATAGAGCTTCTCCATCTTTGGCTGCAAAGAATATAATCAATGTGATTTTGGTGTTGACTATCTGGTGATGTCCATGTGTAGAGTCTTCTCTTGTGTTGTTGGAAAAGGGTGCTTGCTATGACCAGTGTGTTCTCTTAGCAAAACTCTATTAGCCTTTGCCCTTCTTCATTCAATACTCCAAGGCCAAATTTGCCTGTTACTCCAGGTGTTTCTTGACTTCCTACTTTTGCATTCCAGTCCCCTATAATGAAAAGGACATCTTTTTGGGGTGTTAGTTCTAAAAGGTCTTGTAGGTCTTCATAGAACCATTCAACTTCTGCTTCCTCAGCATTACTGGTTGGGGCATAGGCTTAGATTACTGTGATATCGAATGGTTTGCCTTGGAAATGAACAGAGATCATTCTGTCGTTTTTGAGATTGCATCCAAGTACTGCATTTCAGACTCTTTTGTTGACCATGATGGCTACTCCATTTCTTCTAAGGGATTCCTGCCCACAATAGTAGATATAATGGTCATCTGAGTTAAATTCACCCATTCCAGTCCATTTTAGTTCGCTGATTCCTAGAATGTCGAAGTTCACTCTTGCCATCTCTTGTTTGACCACTTCCAATTTGCCTTGATTCATGGACCTGATGAAAGTGAAAGAGGAGAGCAAAAAAGTCCTGATGAAAGTGAGAGAGGAGAGTGAAAAAGTTGCCCTAATGCTCAACATTCAGAAAACGAAGATCATGGCATCCGGTCCCATCACTTCATGGGAAATAGATGGGGAAACAGTGGAAACAGTGTCAGACTTTATTTTTTGGGGCTCCAATATCACTGCAGATGGTGATTGCAGCCATGAAATTAAAAGACGTTTACTTCTTGGAAGGAAAGTTATGACCAAGCTAGATAGTATATTCAAAAGCAGAGACATTACTTTGCCGACTACGGTCTGTCTAGACAAGGCTATGGTTTTTCCAGTGGTCATGTATGGATGTGAGAGTTGGACTGTGAAGAAGGCAGAGTGCCGAAGAATTGATGCTTTTGAACTGTGGTGTTGGAGAAGACTCTTGAGAGAGTAGATCTAACCAGTTAGATCTGCAAGTAGATCTAACCAGTCCATTGTGAAGGAGATCAACCCTGGGATTTTTTTGGAAGGAATGATGCTATAGCTGAAACTCCAGTACTTTGGCCACCTCATGCGAAGAGTTGACTCATTGGAAAAGACTTTGATGCTGGGAGGGATTGGGGGCAGGAGGAGAAGGGGACGACAGAGGATGAGATGGCTGGATGGCATCACGGACTCGATGGACATGAGTCTGAGTGAACTCCGGGAGTTGGTGATGAACAGGGAGGCCTGGCGTGCTGCGATTCATGGGGTCGCAAAGAGTCGAACACAACTGAGCAACTGAACTGAACTGAACAGAACTGAACATGGACCTGACCTTCCCAGTTCCTATGCAATATTGCTCTTTACAACATCGGACCTTGCTTCTATCACCAGTCACATCCACAGCTGGGTATTGTTTTTGCTTTGGTTTCATCCCTTCATTATTGCTGGAGTTATTTCTCCACTGATCTCCAGTAGCATATTGGGCACCTACCAACCCGGGGGAGTTCCTCTTTCAGTATCCTATCATTTTGCCTTTTCATACTGTTCATGGGGTTCTCAAGGCAAGAATATTGAAGTGGTTTGCCATTCCCTTCTCCAGTGGATCACATTCTGTCAGACCTCTCCACCATGACCCGCCCGTCTTGGGTGGCCCCCCACAGCATGGCTTAGTTTCATTGAGTTAGACAAGGCTGTGGTCCATGTGATCAGACTGACTAGTTTTCTGGGATTATGGTTTCAGTATGTCTGCCCTCTGATGCCCTCTTGCAACACCTACCATCTTACTTGGGTTCCTCTTACCTTGGACGTGGGGTATCTCTTCACAGCTGCTCCAGCAAAGCACAGCTGCTGCTCCTTACCTTGGATGAGGGGTATCTCTTCACAGCCACCCCTCCTGACCTTGAAGGTGGAGTAGCTCCTCTTAGCCCTCCCGCGCCTGCGCAGCCACCGCTCCTTGGACATGGGGTTGCTCCTCTCAGAAGCTTATTTTTGAGGAAGTCAGCCATGGCTCATAGATAGAATCCCAAAACTTGATTGCTGATCGATATTGGGAAAACACTGTACTTTGAGGTCAGAAAGAACCTGGCTTCAAATCCTAGTGCTGTCACCGACTAGCTGTGAGACCTTGGCAAAGTTACTTCACCTCTCTGAGTCTTAGTTTTCCCAACTGTAGTATCTAGTCCAGGGTTCAGCACTGAGCAGGCGGTTCATAAATGATTAAGGTAACACTTTCACCCAGTTTTGCTGCCTTTTTGAGTAAGTAAATTGTACTTTTTGTTCCCTGAGAGAGCAAAATTGTGTAGAAATGGAGGTTTTTTTTTTTTTTTTAATAAACCTAGTTTAATCTGACTTTTACAAAGAGACTATCAGATCCCCTTAAAATCCAAAGAGGATATTTAGCCCAAAGGTATCTATACCACTTTCTAAATTAAGACATTCTTTCTCAACAGAGCTTATCTAAGTGGTCCCTTTCCTAAAACCTGGATTCTCCAGTTGCCTGTACAATAGCATTAGTTAAATAATTATCTAATATATGTATGTATGGGACGTAGCCAAGCTATTATTCCCGAACTTTGGGGACTGTCCTGTCAAATTCATGCAAATACCCAGAAAAAAAAAAAAAAACAAAAAAGCGCTGTGTCTTAGCTTTTGGTGGAAATGGAAAATGAAATTAATGATGTTGGATTATACCTTACTCTCTATGCCCTACCAAATATGGAATTCAGAAACGACTGCATAATGTTAACCCCCCATAATAAACCACTTCTCAGAACAGTTTAGCTCTCATTATCAAAGGAAACAGATGTTGGCATTCCTATCTGTCAAACATCCTACATCTGCCAAATCTCTCCATGAGTTGGTTCAGGGAGACTCCCAGGGAAGAATTACTTCCTGGGTTTCTCAATCACCTCCTAGAATAAGGATCAGTGGGAGAAACAGAGAGGTATCGTATGAAGGTCAATTTCTAGCTATGTCATGCACCAGCCCGTAACTGGCAGCAGGGAGCCACACTGCTGATTTGTACCAAGGCCCTGGGAGTTACTCAGCTGTATTAAACTATTAGGAGGAAGAATAAAAATCGAAACAGATCGCATCCATTTGAGGTGAGCTGTTCAAAATGCGTTCACAGGGAGTGTTAAATTCAATATAGATGACAAGGTCGGATGAGACCCACTGTCTTATTCCAAGCAGATTAACGTTCAAGTGCTCACCACAGGATATCACTGCACACTTCATTAGATTACACTCCTCACCTGAAACAATAACTGTTAAATTCCAAACTCCATCTGAGTCTTGGAAATTGTGCCTCAGAGATACCTTAACCTTGGGATGGGCAGCTGAATGGGAATTGATCTGTCATCTTTTAGAACTGGCAAGAGCTAAGAGTTCACAGATTGACACTCACATGACATATTCTGAATTCTGCAGTTATTTCAGCTTGTACAGTTCTGTCTGGCCCAAATTGCTGCAGCCCTATAAAATATTATATTGGAATCACACTCCCAAATAGGACACTGCCCTCGCTGTGGAAGGTTGTTTACATTGAAATTATGTCTGCCTGGTGACCCTCTGGCCAAATTTGTCATCAGCTCACTTTGGCCAAAATTCATTTTTATTTGCACCATTTTGAGGTCATGAAGTTTAACCTGACCGGTGAGAATAGAACCACAAATTTTCAACCCTTTCAGGTCTGTTTCAACTTCATCTTTCTGTGCCTTGTTCTTACAGGCTGGGGCTTATGTTCCTTGATCAATCTTGTGCTTTCATAAAGTGACAATGTTTTACCCAGATGTTATTTTTCACCTCCCTAGCCCTCCAAGATGTTATCTATCTTCCATACAAAAGAAATATCCTCATGATTACAGCTGGCATTCAGTCTTTGCTTCAGAGAATGAACTCACTCATTCATTTAATTAATATTTCAGTTGAGTACCTACTATGTGCCAAGCATTGTTTTAGATCCTGCAGTTGCAATGATAATACTGAGAGAATCTTTGGAACTCACATACTACTCAGAGTGAAAGACGAAAAAAGTCTTTCTAAGAGGTGACATTTGTGAGAGATCTGAAAAGATCTGGGGGAAGAATATTCCAGACAGCTGGGACACCAAATGCCAGCCTCTGGGAATGGGAATAGCTTGGTTGGTTAGAAAAACAAAAAGTATCTAATGCAAAAAGAATGAGAACCCAGAGGTAGGTGACCTTTCCAGCCCTTAGCAGGCATTTGAGATTTTATTCTCTGAATGATGGAAAGTCATCATAGGGCTTTAGGAGGAGAAGGACATGATCAGCTTTAATGTTTTTAATTAAATTTTGGCTCATCAGTAGCAAATAGGTCTATGGCTTATGCATAATACATTGTTGTTGCTCTTCAATTGCTAAGTCATGTCCAGTTCTTTGCGACCCCATGGACAAGAGCACACCAGTCTCCCCTGTCCTTCACTGTCTCCCAGAGTTTGCTTAAATTCATGTCTATTGAATCATTGATGCTATCTAACTATCTTATCCTCTGCCTCCCCCTTCTCCTTTTGGCTTCAATTTTTCCCATTATTAGGGTCTTTTCCAATGGGTTGACTCTTCACATTAGGTTGCCAAAGTATTGGAACTTGAGCATCAGTCCTTCTAATAAACACTCAGGGTTGATTTCCTTTAGGTTTGACTGATTGATCTCCTTGCAGTCAAAGGGACTCTCAAGAGTCTTCTGCAACACCACAGTTCAAAAGCATCAATTCTTCAGTGATCAGCCTTCTTTATGGTCCAACTCACATCCATACATGACTACTGGAAAAACCATAGCTTGGACTACATGAACCTTGATTGACAAAGTGATGTTTCTGCTTTCTTAATATGCTCTCTAGGTTTGTCATAGCCTTCCTTCCAAGGAGCAAGTGTCTTTTAATTTTGTGGCCGCTTTCACCATATGCAGTGATTTTGGAGCTCAAGAAAATAAAACCTGTCACTGCCTAATATATGATAGCTTAATAAAGCAGGCTTTGGTAATTGCGTAGTGCTGAGTTCAAATTCCAGTTCTGCCATTTACTAGCTCACCTTAGACAGGTTATTTAATTTCTTGCCTTAAACCCTTAATGGCAGCAGACTGAAGATGATAACACCTGCCTTCTTAAGTAAGATTATATACACGTCTAGTACATAGGAAATCACAATATACGGTAAAGGTTATTTATTCATTGACAGATTCATTTTTTGTCTATTCTTCAATATATATTCAACCACTGATACTCTGCCTCTTCCAAAATCTTGCATATAGCAACATTTTTATTTAGCTCTGGTTTTTTTTTGTTTTTTGTTTTTTGTTTTTTTTTTTTTGAGCATTTGACTTCCTGTGATCACTCTCCCAACTTTTTAATACAAAGAAGTTCCACACTTGCCATTCCTCCATACTTTTGTGCTTCCTCAAATCACAACCCCTCCAGTGAATCTGGAGCATTCCACATATAAGCACATAGATCGTAGATTCCCATTCACCAGGTAAATACTGAGCTGTTCTCCCTATAATATTTGAGGGATAAGGTTTTGTGGTGCTGAGTGATCCTCAACCTTTAAAACACCAGAAATTTTGGCCACATATTAAAGCAGTTAAGAGATTGAAGGCAGCAGTTAATGAATCCATTACACCTACAGTACAGTTCTTTAAAACAAGTTAACATTTTAGTGTGTGATCATCATCGTTTTTCTCCTCTTTGTTGATTGCCGTCAACCCAGTGGAGACTGTTTACTTGCTTACTAAACTCCCTAATATACCCACAAGGTAAAATTGTTGAGTGTTCTAAGAAACCCGAGCTCTTTTCTGCATGCTGACTTGATATCATGACTAGACTCTTCTGACTGACAGCAGGTGTTCTCTACTGACAGAGCCACCTCAATCTCAGGACAACCTCACATCCGACGAAATCACTGTAATAATTAATATGAACCCTCAGTTGTAGAAGATATTAATACATATTGTTCAAAATGTGAAGGCAAAGACATGAAGGATTCACAGCACCCTAGTAAATTTGTGACACCCCTTTGCTAACCGCTAAAGGACTGTCACTGAACTCCTAATTTTTATTTTCAAACAGCAGTAACTGCTCCTGGGATCATACCACATAGACTGTGATATTGGTACACAAACTCCCAGCCTAGCATTTCATTAAAATTTTCCAAAGTCAAAGAGGGCTCTGATATTTCCTAAGAACTGTGTCCTAACTCATTGTGTCCAGACAGGTCTGTGACTTATGAAAGATTTCTCAGAATGACACTTCTTACAAATTTAGACTAATGAACACATCCAAAATTCTAATGCTCAGAGCATGTCAAAGTCAAGTCTGAAGTTGAGAGGCCCTATGAAGAGTGTTTCCAGATGCCACATCTGGATCTTAAGATCATTACATGACATCACTCTGATTAAAGGCTTATTAAAATTTGAGAAGCCATAAGGAAGAAACAAAGATCTCTATGTAGACATCTGGACATTCAAACCCTCAGCAGTTAGCATAACTAGAAAATCCTTAGCAGTAGATGAGTGTGAAAAACCTCTAAAACACCTTTCCTTGTTCAGCATTTGAGCCAATTTCCCACTAAAATGATCTGTTTGAGGAGATGATATAGAAGAATGAATACGAGGGGAGTGGAGGGCCAAGAAAAAGTTAGATCTAAATTCAGCTTGTAAATTAAATGCATGCAAGCTCCATCTCTGTTGTAACTCCTATTTGACCTGCTAAACCCAGAAAAATTTTATAAAAATAAAGTCTATCTATTTAACATTCTCTATTGCCCTTGCATTTCTTTAGTATTCCAGGTGGAATGCCAGAGCCTGGGATGTACTCACAGTAAAAACATACATTGAGAATCTTTTTTAAATTGATTTATAATTGGCATACAATATTATATTAGTTTCAGGTATACAATATAGTGATTTTGTATTTTTGTACATTACAAACTGATCACCACACTAAATCTGGTTACCATCTATCATTATACAAGGTTGAGTGAGTGAGTGGGTGAAGTCGCTCAGTCGTGTCCGATTCTTTGCAACCCTGTGGACTGTAGCTTACCAGGCTCCTCTGTTTGTGGGGTTCTCCAGGCAAGAATACTGGAGTGGGTTGCCATTTCCTTCTCCAGGGGATCTTCCTGACCCAGGGATTGAATCCAGGTCTCCTGCAAGGTTATTACCATATTATTTATCTATATGTTATACATCTCCATAACATACTTATTTTATAACTGAAAATTTGTACCTTTTAATCCCCTTTACCTATCTTGCCCAACCCTCTACTGCCCTCCCCCGTGACAACTATCAATTTGTTCTCTGTATCTATGTGTCAGTTTCTGTCTTGTCTAGTTTTTTGAGATTCCACATATCAGTATGATAATGTAATATTTGCCTTTCTCTGACTTGTTTCATTTACCCCCTCGATCCATCTTTGTTGTCACAAATGGCAAGATTGAATTCTCTTTTACAGTTAAATAGTATCACATTGCATATATACCAGATCTTCTTTATTTACACTTAAGTTGCTTCCATATCTTAGCTACTGTAAATTATACTGGAGTGAATAGTGGAGTCCAGCTTTCTTTTTTGAATTAGTGTTTTTGTCGTCTCATAAAAAACCAGAAGTGGAATTGCTGGGTTGCTTGGTAGTTCTACTTTTAACTTTTGAGGGAACCTCTCTACTGTTTTACTGGATGGGCTGTACCAATTTACATTCCCACCAACAGTAAAAGAGGGTTCCCTTTTCTCCACATCCTCATGGACACTGGTTATTTGTTGTCATTTAATAGCTATTTGACAATAGCTTGTTGTCTTAATAGCTATTCTGACAAGTGTGAGGTGATACCTAATTGTGCTTTTGATTTGCATTTCCCTGATAAGTAATGTGCGGGCATAGGAGGGTCAGGAAGGGCTGCAGTAAGGATATACCCCTCGTCCAAGGTAAGGAGCAGTGGCTGTGCTTTGCTGGAGCAGCCGTGAAGAGATACCTCACGCCCAAGGTAAGAGAAACCCAAGTAAGATGGTAGGTGTTGCAAGAGGGCATCAGAGGGCAGACACACTGAAACCATACTCACAGAAAACTAGTCATTCTAATCACACTAGGACTCCAGCCTTGTCTAACTCAATGAAACTAAGCCATGCCTGTGGGGTAACCCACGAAAGGTGGGTCATGGTGGAGAGGTCTGACGGAATGTGGTCCACTGGAGAAGAGAATGGCAAACCATTTCAGTATTCTTGCCTTGAAAACCCCATGAACAGTATGAAAAGGCAAAATGATAGGATACTGAAAGGAACTCTCCAGGTCAATAGTTGCCCAATATGCTACTGGAGATCAGTGGAGAAATAACTCCAGCAAGAATGAAGAGATGGAGCCAAAGCAAAAACAGTACCCAGCTGTGGATGTGACTGGTGATAGAAGCAAGGTCCGATGCTATAAAGAGCAATATTGCATAGGAATGTGGAATGTCAAGTCCATGAATCAAGGCAAATTGGAAGTGGTCAAACAAGAGATGGCAAGAGTGAACTTCGACATTCTAGGAATCAGCGAACTAAAATGGACTGGAATGGGTGAATTTAACTCAGATAACCATTATATCTACTATTGTGGGCAGGAATCCCTTAGAAGAAATGGAGTAGCCATCATGGTCAACAAAAGAGTCCAAAATGCAGTACTTGGATGCAATCTCAAAAACGACAGAATGATCTCTGTTCATTTCCAAGACAAACCATTCAATATCACAGTTATCCAAGTCTATGCCCCAACCAGTAACGCTGAAGAAGCTGAATGGTTTTATGAAGACCTACAAGACCTTTTAGAACTAACACCCAAAAAAGGTGTCCTTTTCATTATAGGAGACTGGAATGCAAAAGTAGGAAGTCAAGAAACACCTGGAGTAACAGGCAAATTTGGCCTTGGAATGCGGAATGAAGCAGGGCAAAGACTAATAGAGTTTTGCCAAGAAAATGCACTGGTCATAGAAAATGCCCTCTTCCAACAACACAAGAGAAGACTCTACACATGGACATTACCAGATGGTCAACACCGAAATCAGATTGATTATATTCTTTGCAGCCAAAGATGGAGAAGCTCTCTACAGTCAACAAAAACAAGACCAGGAGCTTACTGTGGCTAGATCATGAACTCCTTATTTTCAAATTCAGACTTAAATTGAAGAAAGTAAGGAAAACTGCTAGACCATTCAGGTATGACCTAAATCAAATCCCTTATGATTATACAGTGGAAGTGAGAAATAGATTTAAGGGCCTAGATCTGATATACAGAGTGCCTGATGAACTATGGACTGAGGTTCGTGACATTGTACAGGAGAAAGGGATCAAGACCATCCCCATAGAAAAGAAATGCAAAAAGCAAAATGGCTGTCTGGGGAGGCCTTACAAATAGCAGTGAAAAGAAGAGAAGTGAAAAGCAAAGGAGAAAAGGAAAGATATAAGCATCTGAATGCAGAGTTCCAGGGAATAGCAAGAAGAGATAAGAAAGCCTTCTTCAGCGATCAATGCAAAGAAATAGAGGAAAACAACAGAATGGGAAAGACTAGAGATCTCTTCAAGAAAATTAGAGATACCAAGGGAACATTGCATGCAAAGATGGGCTCGATAAAGGACAGAAATGGTCTGGACCTAACAGAAGCAGAAGATGTTAAGAAGAGGTGGCAAGAATACACAGAAGAACTGTACAAAAAAGATCTTAACAACCCAGATAATCATGATGCTGTGATAACTCACCTAGAGCCAGGCATCCTGGAATGTGAAGTCAAATGGGCCTTGAAAGCATCACTATAAACAAAGCTAGTGGAGGTGATGGAATTCCAGTTAAGCTATTTCAAATCCTGAAAGATGATGCTGTGAAAGTGCTGCACTCAATATGCCAGCAAATTTGGAGCACTCCACAGTGGCCACAGGACTGGAAGAGGTCAGTTTTCATTCCAATCCCAAAGGCAATGCCAAAGAATGCTCAAACTACTGCACAATTGCACTCATCTCACATGCTAGTAAAGTAATGCTCAAAATTCTCCAAGCCAGGCTTCAGCAATACGTGAACCATGAACTCCCTGATGTTCAAGCTGGTTTTAGAAAAGGCAGAGGAACCAGAGATCAAATTGCCAACATCCGCTGGATCATGGAAAAATCAAGAGAGTTCCAGAGAAACATCTATTTCTGCTTTATTGACTATGTGAAAGCCTTTGACTGTGTGGATCACAATAAACTATGGAAAATTCTGAAAGAGATAGGAATACCAGACCACCTGACCTGCCTCTTGAGAAACCTATATGCAGGTCAGGAAGCAGCAGTTAGAACTGGACATGGAACAGACTGGTTCCAAATAGGAAAAGGAGCACGTCAAGGCTGTATATTGTCACCCTGCTTATCTAACTTCTATGTGGAGTACATCATGAGAAACGCTGGACTGGAAGAAGCACAAGCTGGAATCAAGATTGCCAGGAGAAATATCAATCACCTCAGATATGCAGATGACACCACCCTTATGGCAGAAAGTGAAGAGGAACTAAAAAGCCTCTTGATGAAAGTGAAAGAGGAGAGTGAAAAAGTTGGCTTAAAGCTCAACACTCAGAAAACAAAGATCATGGCATCTGGTCCCATCACTTCATGGGAGATAAATGGACAATCAGTGGAAACAGTGTCAGACTTTATTTTTTGGGGCTCCAAAATCACTGCAGATGGTGACTGCAGCCATGAAATTAAAAGACGCTTACTCCTTGGAAGAAAAGTTTTGACCAACCTAGATAGCATATTGAAAACCAGAGATGTTACTTTGCCAACAAGTGTCCGTCTGGTCAAGGCTATGTTTTTTCCAGTGGTCATGTATGGATGTGAGAGTTGGACTGTGAAGAAAGCTGGATGCCGAGAAATGGATGCTTTTGAACTGTGGTGTTGGAGAAGACTCTTGAGATTCCCTTGGACAGCAAGGAGATCCAACCAGTCCATACTGAAGGAGATCAGCCCTGGGATTTCTTTGGAAGGACTGATGCTAAAGCTGAAACTCCAGTACTTTGGCCACCTCATGTGAAGAGTTGACTCATTGGAAAAGACTCTGATGCTGGGAGCATTTGGGAGCAGGAGGAGAAGGGGACGACAGAGGATGAGATGGCTGGATGGCATCACTACCTCAATGGTTGTGAGTCTGAGTGAACTCCAGGGGTTGGTAATAGACAGGGAGGCCTGGCATGCTGCGATTCATGGGGTCGCAAAGAGTCAGACACGACTGAGCAGCTGAATTGACTGAATAAAGTAGTCGAGTTTCACTCTTTTGTAGCTTTCCCAGTACCATTTATGGAAAGACTGTTTCCCTCATTGTATATCCATTGTTGTAAATTACTTGATCATGTAAGTGTTGGTTTATTTCTGGCCTCTCCAATTTGCCCATTGATCTATATGCCTAGGTTTTTTGTTTTGGTTTGGTTTTTTTTTTTTTTTTTTTTTTTGCTGGTACCATCCGGTTTTGATTACTATAGTAATATAGTAATCTAGTTTTGCAGTAGCATGATACCTCCAAATTTTTTTCTTCTTTCTCAGAATTGCTGTGGTTGTTTGTAGTCTTTTGTAGTTTCATACCAATTTTAAGATTATTTGTTTTGGTTCTTTTAAAAATGTGATGAATATCTTGATAGGGACTGCATGTACTCTGTAGATTGCTTTGGGTAGTACGTACATTTTAACAATGTCAGTTCTTCCAGTTCATGAACAGAGAATATCAGTCTATTTTTTATATATCATCTTCAGTTTCTTTCATCAGTGTCATATAGTTTTCAGAGTACTTGGTTAAATTTATTCCTAAGTATTTTATTCTTTTTTGATGCAGTTTTATTTTTTGATGCAATTTTAAATGGTATTTTTTTTGCCTTCGCTTTCTGATAGTTCATTATTAGCATATAGAAATGCAATAGATTTCTGTAAACTATTTTGTACCCTACAAGTTCACTGAATTCATTTATTGGATCTAAGAGTTTTTTGGTGGAGTCTGAAGGATTTTCTATATATAGGACCATGTCATCTGCAAATAGTGACAGTTTTATAGAAGTGGGTATCCTTATTTTTTTCCTGATCTTAGAGGGAAAGCTTCCAGCTTTTCACTGTTGAATTTGATGTTAGCTGTGGATTTATCATATACAGCCTTTATTATGTTGAGGTACATTCCCTTTATATCTACTTATTGAGAGTATTTGTCATAAATGAATATTGAATTTTTTCATATGCTTTTTCTTTATATGTAAGATGATCATATTATTTTTATCCTTTGTTTTGTTAATGTAGCATATTGTATTGATTGATTTGCACTTGTTAAATCATCTGCCTCTCCAAATGAATCCCACTTGATCGTAGTTTATGACTCTTTTTAATGTATTGTTGAATTTGATTCACTAAAATTTTGCTGAAGACTTTTGCATCTGTGTTCATCAGGGATATTGGTCTGTAATTTTATCTTTTTGTCATTTCTTTGCCTTAGTTTTATTTGGAACCCTCGAGGCTTCCTTGATCTGGATATCTGTTTCCTTTCCTAGAATAGGGATATTTTCAGCCATTCTTTCTTCAACTAATTTTTCTGGCCCTTTCTGTCTATTCTTCTTCTGGGAACTTTATAATGTGAATATTATTCCACTTGATGTTGTTCCAGAGGTCCCTTAAGATACCCTCACTTTTTAGAATTCGTTTTCTACTTTGCTGCTTTGTCTGGGTGATTTCCATTGCTCTGTCTTCTAGCTTGCTGATTCATGCTTGTGTTTCTTCCATTTTGCTCTTGAAGTCTTCTAGGGTATTTTCCAGTTCAGTTATAACTTCTGTGTGCTGCTTTCTTGTATATTTATTTGTTGAGGTTGTCTCTGTGGTCATCCATTCTTCTCCTGAGATTGGTCAGCATCTTTATGACCATTGCTTTGATCTCTTTATCAAGTACATGGCTTATCTCTATTTCATTAAGGTCTTTCTCTGGGGATTTGCCTTGTACTTTGGTTTGGAACATATTCCTCTGTCTCCCTCGTGTTAGGTCTAATGGTTTCCTCCCTCAGTCATAAAGGAAGTGTTTTGATAGGGGCTGTTCCATGTGGCCTAGAAGCACAGTTTCACCTGGGCACCAGAGCTATGGTATGGGCTGCACTGTGCCCACTAGCTTGATAGGGCTGTGGCTGCTGCACAGGGAGGGTGGGGCTCAGGGTGCTCCCCTGTCTTGTTGTGGCTCGGCCACTAAAGGGAGAGGGCCGGGTTTAGAGCTGCTTGCCCATCGCAGTTATGGCTTGTCTGCTGCAGAGGAGAGTGAGGCTTAGGGTATTCAGCCAAGATGGTTGTGAACTGGTTGCTGCCCATGCATGGCAAGTCTCAGAGGGCTTGCCTAACCCTGTGGCAGCTCAGCTGCTGTGTAGAGAGAGTGGATTCAGAGGACTGGGGGCCAACCTTTTTGTTAGCAAAAAAATGCTTACTTTAATAGCAGATGCTCACTCTCTCCCTTTCCTACCACTTCTTCCCTTTGCAGACTTCTGATAATTCAGATTATGAATAGTTTTAGCTTTAAACTAGAAAAGAAGCTATGCTCTCTTATTCCTTCAGCAAAACGAGGCCATTCTATCAGCTCAAAGTCCACTCCATATGTGGACTGATGTAAGCCATGGAAGTCAGGGGTGTAAACAAAATAAGGCCACATGCAATTGCTCTTGAGACCCTTCTTGATACTTCATAGCCTAATGAAATGGAAAGACCGTGGGCTATAGACTGAGATGGACTTTGATTTGAAACTTAATTCTGTATTATTACAGTTATGTAATTTTGCACAAATCACTAAACCTCTTTTTACTTCCACTTCCTAATCTGTGAAAATGTCACATGGTTTTTGCAATGAATAAGCAAATCAACATATATGATCAATCTTGTTATCAAACATAACACGCAGTAGGCAATCAGTTAAATAGTAGTTGCTTTGTCATTATTGGTGTAGCTTCTATTTTTGCTGCTGTTCTTACCAATAACGTATCTGGCCCGTACTACCCACTGAGGAAACATTAGCTCTTATCTATTAAGCCCTTTTTACTCACAGCTGTCTTTGCCTTCTCTCCTTTCCAGCCTACTCCATGAGGCACCCAGCTGGCTTCCTGGTGCAATCCTAGCCTTTGTTCCAGCCTTCCCACTGGCCTGCCTTTCTAGATAGATGAACTGGAGCAGAAATAAGGAGGCAATGTTCTTTCTTTCTATCATATACCTAAGGGAATTTGTTTTAGCCTTTTGAGAACATTCAACTCTCCCTCTAGCTCAAAGTAATTCTCAATGAGAGAAATCATTCATGGGAAACCTGGGGAGTCTACTGAACATCAAAGCCAGACCAAACTACAGCTGGTCCCCTCTACCACCCTCTCAAGAATAGGAAAACAGCAACTGAAAAACTAGAATGAGAGGATAGACAGAGGGGGAACCAGGGTGAAAACTCCCATGGCGTTTACATACACAGACAGGCTGAACTCAAACCATCAGTTCAAAGAAATTCCAACCTAAGACAAAGTCTCTGCCACAGAAGTAGCAAATTTTCATACCTTAAACTTCTTGTCATTCTCATATGAAACCTGCAAGTCCATATTAAGAGACCGTTGTCTAGAAATTGGAAGCGTTAGAAATGATGAATAAAGTTACCTTAAGGGAAGTCTCTGAGCCCAAGCTGGCTTTTCTTTGTTTCCTGTTTAGTTTATCTTGTAGGCGTGTTAAGAATGGATTGCTGGCTTTTAAATGTAGGTTATTATTTGGCTGTTTACTCAGAAGTTGGTATTTTGGACTCCCTGTGAGTTTCTGGCTTTCTGATAGGAAATTTAATAGCTCATTAAATGGTTTACCCAGTCACTTCCTGCCCTCTGCCCCAGGCTTACTTTTTGCTGTTGTAATGTGTGATGCAAAATTTGGAGATGTACCCTCGTGTTAACAAATAATGCTGGATAAAGAACCATACTCAGCCCAGAACATAGGGAAACTGTTGTTTTTTGCTTTTTTTTTTTTTAATAGTGTAAATTGAGTTCATAAGAAGCGTACAAACCATTACTGAAACAGTAGTATAACATTTCCAAACTTCTTTCATATGCGTGATCTCATTTAATTTTCACAGGGTAGAAAAGTATTCCTCCATTGAAAAAGAGCTTTTGTAGTTCCTACTAAGTGCCCAACATTGTGCTAAAATGCTGGATCTGTAATTCTAGATAACATCATGTGTCTCTTCATTCTCAAATGAGGAACCTGGTTGCAGGAACATCAAGTGACTTTGCCAAGGTCCCCAGATAGTGAGAAGTACCAGGTTCTCTGATTTCAAACCCCACATTGATTTCCACAGAAGAAATTTAGAGCTGAGTGGGGCCTTGCAGATTACATAATTCAATATTTTTATTTTATACATGAGAGAAATAAGTATTCTGCCCAAGGTTACATTTAACAAATAGTTGAATGAGGATGGGAACTTACATCTTCCAACACCTAGTGCATTGTTCCTACCCAAAGGATAGCTTTAAATATATTGTATAATTTTAGTGTTAGTCATTCAGTTATATCTGACTCTTTGCAACCCTATGAACTGTAGCTGGCCAAGCTCCTCATCCATGGACTTCTCCAGGCAAGAATGCTGGAGTGGGTAGCCATACCCTTCTCCAGGGGATCTTCCTGACCCAGGATTGAATTTGAGTCTCCTGCACTGAAGTAGGATTCTTGACTGTCTGAGCCACCAGCGAAGCCTCAGCCACCAGGAGAGTATATTTTTAAGTCATATTTAAAAACCTACACTCTTTACTAGAGAACATTCTCTAGAATTCTTTTTCCAACTTACATTCCCTTGGAGGAAATGATCTTACAATATAGCTGAAAATAATGGACATGATGATAATTATTGTGGCTTGGCACATGGTAGTAGCTTAATAATAAGCTGTTAGTTGAATACACTAATGGCCTATGAGAGCCTTTAAAAACTCATGTTATTTATGTATTAGTTCTGGCCTCCATTTAGATCTCTGGAAAGCAAGCACTTATCTTATGTATCTTTGTTACTCCCACAGTACCTCACATGGTCCCTGACACAAACCATATGTTCAGTAACATTTATAAAAGAACCATCCCTTAAAGAAAGATAACTCAGAATTATTACAAATACCAAGGAACAGGTATCTGACAGAGGCTGCTGACTTTCTCAGTCCAACCAGAATAGTTTTCTATCTCCCTGCCTCCCTGGTTAAGCCAGCTGATGTGCCTCTATAGCTTTGTTGAGTTTCAATTTGTGTTTAAATCTGTGTTTGTGAGAGTTAGTTATTTTAACTCCGGTGTCATTAAGTTGGAAAAAGTTCTTACCAGCCCTTGCACAGTTCAATTCAGTTCAGTCGTGTCTGACTCTTTGCATCACCAGCTCCCGGAGTTCACTCAGACTCACATCCATCGAGTCAGTGATGCCATCCAGCCATCTCATCCTCTGTCGTCCCCTTTTCCTTCTGCCCCCAATCCCTCCCAGCATCAGAGTCTTTTCCAATGAGTCAACTCTTCGCATGAGGTGGCCAAAGTACTGGAGTTTCAGCTTTAGCATCAGTCCTTCCAAAGAAATCCCAGGGCTGATCTCCTTCAGAATGGACTGGTTGGATCTCCTTGCAGTCCAAGGGACTCTCAAGAGTCTCCTCCAACACTACAGTTCAAAAGCATCAATTCTTCAGCGCTCAGCCTTCTTCATAGTCCAACTCTCACATCCATACATGACCACTGGAAAAACCATAGCCTTGACTAGATGGACCTTTGTTGGCAAAGTAATGTCTCTGCTTTTCAACATGCTATCTAGGTTGGTCATAACTTTTCTTCCAAGGAGTAAGCGTCTTTTAATTTCATGGCTGCAGTCACCATCTGCACTGATTTTGGAGGCCCCCAAAAATAAATCTAACACTGTTTCCACCGTTTCCCGATCTATTTCCCATGAAGTGATGGGACTGGATGCCATGATCTTCCAATCCCAAAGAAAGGCAATGCCAAAGAATGCTCAAACTACCGCACAATTGCACTCATCTCACCTGCTAGTAAAGTAATGCTCAAAATTCTCCAAGCCAGGCTTCAGCAATACGTGAACCATGAACTCCCAGATGTTCAAGCTGGTTTTAGAAAAGGCAGAGGAACCAGAGATCAAATTGCCAACATCCGCTGGATCATCGAAAAGGCAAGAGATTTCCAGAAAAACATCTACTTCTGCTTTATTGACTATGCCAAAGCCTTTGACTGTGTGGATCACAATAAACTGTGGAAAATTCTGAAAGAGATGGGAATACCAGACCACCTGACCTGCCTCTTGAGAAATCTGTATGCAGGTCAGGAAGCAACAGTTAGAACTGGACATGGAACAACAGGCTGGTTCCAAATAGGAAAAGGAGTACGTCAAGGCTGTATACTGTCACCCTGTTTATTTAACTTCTATGCAGAGTACATCATAAGAAACGCTGGGCTGGAAGAAGCACAAGCTGGAATCAAGATTGCCGGGAGAAATATCAATGACTTCAGATATGCAGATGACACCACCCTTATGGCAGAAAGTGAAGAGGAACTAAAAAGCCTCTTGATGAAAGTGAAAGAAGAGAGTGAAAAAGTTGGCTTAAAGCTCTTGCACAGGAGTCTCCAAAAATATTAGCAACTTAACTGATGATGGCTTCCATGGTAATTAGATGTCTTAAGAAACTTAAACATAAGTCAAAGAAAAAAAGAATAAAAGTGACAGTGTCACCCATTTGGCCATTGGCCATCATCCTCTGGATAGTAAGTACTTCACTACAGCAGTTTTATATCTAGAATTCTTAATGGAATAGTGGGGTACAGGACGAGTGGTACCATCCTGAGGGTATCAATGTAGTATTTACAGCAGAAGACCCTACCTCTCCCTTGAAAAACATTCTTCCACAAAAAGAGCTTGAGGGAATTGTACACATGAGTGACAGAAGCAGAAGAAAGCCAGGACCAGCTGCCTGCTGGGTGGATTTATGCTGAGGTTGGCAAGCCCTGGCAAGCTGAGTGAAAGCTTTGGGCGGTTTTTGTGTGTGGTCCACAGCCCAGCGGCACCTGTTTAACATGAGACGGTAGGAGAAATGCAGAATCTCTGTCCTCTCTCCAAAACTATGAAATCAGTATCTGTATGTTAGCAAGGTTCCTCCAGTGATTTCATGCACATTTATCTCCATGTAATGGAGTGAGATACAGAAGAGAGAAAAGCAGAGAGAGAGGTACATCCAGTTGTTATGTCTAATGAAAGTCCCACGCCACCCACTCCCCTCCAGTCAGTGTCCCTAAGAAAGAGGTCTAAGAAAGACCGTAAGATTGGCAGAACTTGAGGTTTGTTCTTCCTGTTGGTGTATCCTGTGTCATGAGAGCGAAGCAGAGTTCCTCTATCAGGATGACTTGGAAATAAAGGCTTTCGTAAGGATTTTATAGAACTCCGAAGTGATAGCAAGTAACATGTACAGTGTGTGTTAGTCGCTCAGTCATGTCCAGCTCTTTGTGACCCCCTGGACTATAGCCCACCAGGCTCCTCTGTCCATGGAATTCTCCAGGCAAGAATACTGGAGTGGGTAGCTATTTCCTTCTCCAGGGAATGTTCCCAACCCAAGGATCGAACCTAGGTCTCCTGCATTGCAGGAGTAACATATTGCTCCATACTAATTCCTTCGGCCAAAGACTGTAAATGCCATTTTTAAGACACAGTGAGAGGAGGAGGCCTGAGAAAGCTTATCACTTCATACTTCAAAGATAAGAGAATAAACTCCTTGGAACCCAATAATAAAACTTCAAAAGTATAAATTCCTGGATAGGAAAACTAACTTTTGTTCACCTTTCATACCTGTACCTTTGCTTACAGTGGACTGTAACTGACTTGCAGAACTGAATATGTGAATAAAAGAGAAAATCTAATTCAGTTGTCTGGGAGGGAAAGAGAACCCAGAAAATTTATTATGCATAGTCTGACCATTGTAAGGGATCTATTTTTGTATACCTGAGACTGATATTTGGGGAGGAGTTCTAGATTTACAATCTAGTTCATTCAAACTCTATTTTGACATTGAACTTTAAAAGTTTTGAAACTGTTCTTCAGTACCAACAGGTTACCTCTTAATTTCCAATGACTCCATCCACCACTAATAAATTTTTCCATAAAGGAATCTATAATCTAACCAATAAAATGAGCATTTTATTTTCTTAGGTGGAGCAATGGAAAGAGTGATAAAGAAAGTTGGTGAGCTCTTATTGCATGCAGGGCTGTCCTCATGCAAGTAGGCTTAATGGGGAAAATGAGATCCACAGGGCATTGCAGGGGGGTGTGTGTGTGTGTAGGGAAATTACACAAGAGAATGAGAAATAGACGAGTATCTGTTGGTTCCAGACCCCTAAGAAATCCTTCAGAGTCTCGGTCACAGCTTTAAATCTTCCCCAAGCAGAGGGGAAAATAATGCCTCTTAAATGTAGCTTCATAGACTGGTAAAGCTTTATCACTTTCCAATGTAGTTTTTCCACTCCCAGTTGAGTGAGGAGCGACCCAAGGAAGCATCTCCCTTCCTCAAAAGGGTCCTTACACTGAGATATATAAATTCCCATTATCCTAATTAGCATAATTTCCCTTTCTATTAAGGTTTTTTGAGACAAAGTCTTAAATGCTGCTTTGAAACTTTGAGGAGTAGCAATCACCTTAAACATAGAGTTGTTTTTCCTCTCAATTCACCTCTTGAGACATTTAAACCCTACAAAAAGAAAAAAAGAAACTCTTTGAGTTTTAATGTTATAATATTCTAGTAATAGGCAACTTCGGAAATAAGATAATGCCCTGTTTAAAAAAAATCTAGTTTGTGATAGATTTAAATATTCTCTTCCCACCCACACAACCCCAGATGGCTAATGGGCTGGTTGCTCAATTTTGGGGTTTATGGGGTCATGACTGTCTTAACAAGTTATGGGGTTTTGTTACTTAGTCAAAAAAAAAAATTAAACTATGCTTATACAGAATATATCTGACATAATATCTTTTCATATGATTCCTGAAATCCCTGCAAAATAGGCAGAAACATATGATTAATTTTGTTTATAAATGAGAAAATTGAGCTGTGTGAAAGATTAAGTGATTGCCCAAAATAGCATATCTGGGATTATAACGCATGACTCATTTGCTGGCATTATTTCCCTACTGAAAAACTGCCTCTTGTGCTTCTAGGAAAAGACCATTTCTCTGAATTCTGTGTCATGTGTTGTTGTAAACCATGACAGCCAAAACATCACTTAATGCATGTGATGTTTTGCTCTGAGTAAAAAAAAAAAACCCCATCTTTGTAAATTATCTTCACTATTTTACCTGTACCTCCGTAATAATAAGTGAGAGAGTTCTTCAAAGGACATACATGAATATCAGAAGGGATGAGGCCAGGGGCCCACACAAGGCCAAGTTCTTAGTAGAGCTGGCTCCTCTCCAAGGTGCTGATCTGAGATGTTGTCCACAAAAGCAGCTCTGATTCATATTTCTTGCAGAGTATAGCATTGTATCTGTTTTCACACATTCATTTTATAACCGTGTACTGGGTGTCTGCTATGCATCGTAGCAATACATCAGAAAAAAAAATTTTTTTAAAGGCTGGATCCCAGTGAGGTGTATAAAGTGACAAGTATCTCAGTTCCTGAGTAAACATAGGATGGCTTCAAAGAACACACGCATTTTATCTAAGTTTTGGAAAATATGTAGCATTTGGGTTGAAAGTTGAGGCATCCTATGTGGAAGAATAATATCGGTGCAAAAACATGGAGATAGGAAATCTTGTGAGGAGTAGTATTGAGCTGGAGAGTTAAATAAAATAGGATACAAAGTCAAAGATGTGGGCAAGTGCTGAATTTATACAGAAACCTTGTAGAACCTCTGAGCTTTCCAGTAATGTCATTTTGGGGAAATGAGTTTTACAACGGATTATATTCTGTGTATTATTGAATTTCTTTGAGGTACTATCAAGTCAATCTTCTCATGCTGCCAGTGAGGTGATGGAGTATAGTGACAAGGACTTGGGAGGAGAAGGACCCAGGTTTACATCATGGCTCTGCCATTTCCAACTATTTGGTTTTGGACAAGTTACTGAACTTCACTACAAGTATCTGCTAATTGATAAAAAAAATAGGATTATAATAATTCAGTCAAGTTATATCAACCTTCTAACGCTTATCAATAAATGAAGATATTACCTGCTTAATGAGTTTAGAAAGAGAATTATGCTAGGTAATATCTCTAATGCATCTTGCCCATACATTGCCAATATTCAATATATGTGTTTGCACTTCACTGGATTCCCCTATCTATGCACCAGGATTTTATAGACTGGAATTTTTTTTTGCATATTCCACATCCCTAATGATATTATATCCTATCATTTGGATTATTTCAAAACTGCTTTTGTTTATTTGAGTGTATTTGAGTTTTCTTTACCTCACAAATTTACTTTATCAGATGTAAACATTCTCTGATCCAAATATTCATACAGGGATGTATGAATGTGTATGTAATAAAGATAGGAAAAGATAAAGTTAAAACTGATGGAAGATACTCAAGGTAGACAATGCTCTGTGTTCCCTTCCCACTGGGTCTGATTTCACCTGGAGAAGCTATATTAATGGCACTTTCTGAATCATTTACTTGAGCTTCCATCTTTCCTGTTCAGGAAGAGCCAATGAAGTAACATTTGTTCTTAGAGTCTTACTCTAATGGCTGATTGTAATGGCAAAGATACAGCTTCAATCTCATCCAGAGCTCAGAATTTCTAGGATGTCTCTCCCTACTTCTTTTCATCAGAAAAGAATCAGCTTTTTAAAAGTCCCTCCCTGCGGAGATCCAGACACAGAGAAAAGACTTGTGGACATAGCCAGGGAAAGGAGAGGGTGGGATGAATTGAGAGAGCAGCGTTGAAACATATACATTACTATATGTAAAATTAGATAGCCAGTGGAAACTTACTGTATGACGCAGGGAGCTTGAATCCAGTACTCTGTGGTGACAAACCTAAAGGGGTGGGATATAGTGGGAGAAGGGAGGGAGGCTCAAGAGGGATGGAACATATGTATACCTATGGCTGACTCATGTTGTTATATGGCAGAAATCAACACAAAATTGTAAAGCAATTATCCTCCAATTAAAAAAAATTCCTCCCCTAAAAGAATTCATCAGAATCTAGGAGGGCCTATCTGTCACTGGATTTCTTATTCCTAAAGCTCAAGCAGCAGACAGAGGAAATATTAATGCATCAAATATTTTATCTTAATTAGGGAGACACAGTTAATAAATCACAGCAGTTATCTGGCTGTTCCCCATTGACCAGTACAAAGATGCAGGCTGATTTTGTGATCCAGAGCTAACGTACACTTGCTACCTCTACACTGCACATTAGCACCAAGTTGGTTTATTATTCCAGTTGTCAATGTTAGATCATCACAAACAACTTGAAAAATTATTTCCTACACACCTTCCACCTCTCTTAAAACCAGCATCCCTTTCAGGTGAGTGCTGTGGAGACAGACAGTGCTGGTCCTAAGCTGGGGCAACAGAATCCATTGCCAAGGTGCATCTCTTTGTTCATGGAACCACCCGACATGTGGCATAAACTGCCACTCCGTCACTAACAAAGAGGTATTGTGTGACTGCTGTCTGTCAAGTACTGTTTTAAGATCTAGCAATAAACCAAAAAATAGAAAACTTGCATCATTAGAGTAAGCTTACAGCCTAGCTAGAGAGAGAGATAAATATATCCATATCTATTGTTATATTGGGTGAGAACAAAGAAAAAAGTGAATTAACAACCTGTCTATGGAAGCAGGAAATGCTTGAGAGTGAGGCAGGGAGTTGTAATTTTTCACATTTCCTGTGGCCAGGGAAGGTCATTAACAGGATATATTTGAAAAAAGACCTCAGGGAAGCCAGAAAGGGAGCCATGCACATATTCAAGGGAAGAGCAATTCAGGTAGAGGAGGTGAAAAGTACCAAGGTCCTGAGACAGAAATAAGCTTAGTGAGTTTGAAAAACAGGAGAACCGTGTGGCTAGGGAAGAATGAATTTGATGCGGTTAGAATAGGCGTTCAAGGTCAGACCACGTAGGGCTTTGGAAGTCATCACAGGGACTTTTTTGTTCGTCTCTGGTGATGTGAAAGCCACAGAAAGATTTTGAATGAAGGAGTGACAAGACAGGTCTTAGATTTTCAGAGGTTCACCCTGTCTCCTATGCATCTGTTTTTAAAAGGCTTAGTGAGCATATACTTAGTATCAGGCTTGAGGCCATGTACTAGGGACAAGTTAAACAAAATCTGTTTTATTTTTCGATTCCTGGGCCTTACAGCAGCTATTGATACAAGATACGGAAACGAGTAAATGTGTTACTTAATTCAGTCCGTAGGCAAAGACCATGGATTGTAAGTAAGTGAGGCTATAATTTTAGTCCAGTGCTGAGTGCCTCCGCCATTCCTATATATTACCTTTTATTTGCTTTCTGGCAAACACACTTTTTACAGTCTCATCCATTACCTTCCCTAATCTGACAAACATTTCCTTTCTTATGGCTAAACTAGAACTAGTATACATTCAGCTAAAAGCAAGACACATTTAATCTGATTTCAGAGAGTCAGTTTCTCTCTCTAAAAAAAATGTGAATTATTCAAAAGAGCCTTATCATTATTCATCAACTATGGATAGCCTTATGGAGAAGCAAGCAAGAAAGGGGTGCTAAAATCACTTCCTCTCCCGCTCCCCCACATAACTGGCAGATACTATATGTGAGTCCTCAGGCAGAATAAATGTTCTCAGACCAATTTGGGGGTAACTGATATGGCAAAAAAATTATCAGAGCCCCAAACCAGTCTCCCTAATAACTACCATGACACAAAGTCACTTCTTAGTGTTGTTGTGTCTATGACATATTTACAAATTCTGTGTTTGCAAGAGGGAAATAAGTGGATATATTTTTCACATCTGGTGTATTAGTCAGCTTCTGCTGCATAACAAGTTACCACAAAGTCTCAGTGGCACATAAGAATTAGTAATTATCTCTAGTTTAAGTTTCAGCAGATCTGGTATGATTTGATTCAGAGTGTGGGTTAAGGGACAATGAGGGAAACCTGGTTCCTTCTCTTTTTTTCCAGGGTTGAGCTAGTATTTTATTTTAATATTTATTTTCAAGTTTTATCAAGTTCTATTAGTTTAAGTGTAAAACATAACAATTTGATGTATGCATACATTGCAAAATGATTACTACAACGAATATATTAATATGTATCACCTCACATAGTTACAATTTTTTCTTATAATGACAGCTTTAAAAATCTACCCTTTTAGCAACTTTCAAATATAAAATACAGGAATGTTAAAGTCATCATGCTGTATGTTACAGCTCCAGAACTTATTTAACTTACAACTAAAACCCAGTTCATTCTAATGTACATGGAAACTTTTTTTTTTTTCAACCAACTCCCAGGGCCTGACCTTTAAGTCCAAATTCTATTTATCCCTACTATTCATTGAACATCTGTGGTTTTAAGGTTAGGAACTAGATACTTTACTCTGGAAAGATAAGACAGATAGAAAGATAGATACGTAGATAGACAAAAGGTCTGTATCCATAGCTATCTAAATAGATATGGAGATACAGCTAGAGAACAGAGAAAATGTTGTGGCTGACCCAGTGAGCTAATGAACACTGAAGTAATATCTTATTCTTCTCCCATCATCTCCATGGTATCTATCTCCACAGTACCTAGAACAATGGTTAAACTGATTTAAAGTAGAATTTAGACATTGCTTCCAGTCCTGGCCATGTAACTTTTAACACTATCTTTGCCCTTCCTATAAAATGGGAGTAGTAGAGTGCATCTGCCATGGATACCAGTGCATAAACAACTAGTGGGTTAATTACACTTTGGTCAAGGCAGGTTCAGCAGCTAAGAGGTCAGTGATTGTGCTGCAGTTGATGTCGGTCACGGCCATAGGCATCACATTTTCCGCAGCCTAAACGATGGGCAGTGCAAGATGTTCAGAAAAGTGGATGTTAGGGAATGCTGCCTTGAGAGAATTTAGGGGGTTGGTGTGACTCTGTCATGGGGACATATATCCTTATAAATGTGAAACAAGTAGTATGAGAATAAGTTTGCCTAGAATTTTATTTGTATATTCACCTTATGTTAAATTTTATGTGAAAACATATTGTATCATTCTCCTTGATAATAAACCAACCTGGTTTTTTATTTTGAGAAGAAATATATGCTTATTCCAACTTCTTTACCTTCAAACATTGTGTGCCTAGGAATTTAAATGTGACTGGGGAGAGGGCAATTTTCTTTGCTATCTACTGAGCTGTTGGTTATTTTTGCTATAAAATATCATTCTCTCCACCAAGTTTCCCCTTGTTACAATTTAAAATGGGCAAGCGATACAGACTCAGAGAGGGGGAAAAAAAATTAAGCCAAGCTCTATTGGAAAGCCTGACAGACCCTTAACAATAGCATTGCTATCAAATGTTAGTTCTGTAGTTTATAAATAATTCATTGATCACATGGCTTTGAATAGTTCTATCAAACTCCACAAGAAGAAGTGGCAAATTATTCTTCAATGCAATCATTTGTTTTCATCCATGAAAAATAGTATGCATTAATACCATGGCAAATAAGAACTGAAACTCCAGCCAGGCAATCTTTTAGAAGAGTCTTGTAGATGAAAATCTGTGGCACACTGTGTAAGATTGCCCCTTGTGCCATCACTGCATGGAGTCACTGTTCTTGTTAATTTTATTAATTTGTAGGTTTGGTGGTTGACCTTCAGAAGTGGTTCTGAAATTCTGCAACATTATCAGTTCTCTAAAAGGCCTAGAAAAAAACATAGGTGAATCAGAGTGTGTAGAAAATCAACTATGAAGTCTGTGAGACAACCAGTTCTTTTATCTCCCATACTTGGCTTGGTGTATGAATCTGGTTTTCTCATCTGGCAATTACAGACAGAAAAATATAATTGCACATAGTTAAACAGATCGGAGAAGGCGATGGCATCCCACTCCAGTTTTCTTGCCGGTCAAATCCCATGGACAGAGGAGCCTGGTGGGCTGCCATCCACGGGGTCGCGAAGAGTCGGACACGACTGAGCAACTTCACTTTCATGTTTCACTTTCATGCATTGGAGAAGGAAATGGCAACCCACTCCAGTGTTCTTGCCTGGAGAATCCCAGGGGTGGTGGAGCCTGGTGGGCTGCCATCTATGGGGTCACACAGAGTCGGACATGACTGAAGTGACTCAGCAGCAGCAGCAAACAGATGACAGATAGGTAGATAAATAGATAGATATTGGATAGAACAAATAAGGAAGCTCAGAGGGAGAAAAGGTTCTATATATCCTTGAAAAATCAGCATCCAGATGAAATAGCTCTGAAAAAGACCACTGTAGTTGGTCTTATTTTCTAAACAAGCATGATGGATGAAGTTAGAGCCAAGTCCTAAAGGATGAGATGATCGAAAGTGATTTCCTCCTGGTCATACCCAAATATCCAAACAGTTAAGATAACAAATCAACGGCAGCGCTTTATACAGGCATCACCGAAGGGTGCCAATTTAGCCTAATGGAAATGAGTTAAAAGAAGCTGAAAAGTAGCTGGAACTACATAGTCACTCCTCTCTCTCCTGAGTGTCTGCCTACACATAACTCTACTGAAATTGCCTTTTTTTTTTTTTTTTAGTCAAAAGCCAGGTAAGCAATGAGTCCCATGTTTCAGAATCCTAATCATGTTGGAGGCAGTATCATATTATACCTGGACCATTGGACTGAAAACAGGAAAGATCCAGGCTGTGATGTGAGTCAGCTCTTGTGTAACCTCAAATGAGTCACTCTACCTTTCTGGAATTCCGTTTTGTTGTCTTGATCATGAGGCAGCTGGAACAGAGAAACTGCTGAGTGCATTTTAGCTCTGAGCATGAGGCAATATGTAGAGGTCAAGAGCATGGGTTTTGGCAGGTGGGCCAGGCCTACCACTTAAATAGCCTTGTCTGTGAAGTTTCTTTACTTCTTTAAGTCTCTGTTTTCTTATCTGGAAAATGGGCTTAGTAGTAATGTCCACTTCACAAGAGATAGTTTATACATATCACCCTGAAACACCATATATAGTTTATAAATAGCTGCTGTTCCTTGGGTTGTTTTATAATAATGATTCATCTCAATTTTTAAAACCAGAAGATGTTATGGGAGAGAAAGAAGTGAGAGACAAGCCATTGAAAAGGAGGCTGTGCATTGATGACCCCCAGGCAGGCTGTATAGTGGTCCACATGACTTCAGGCCATCTTAAGAGATCACATGATAAAGTTAAACCATATTACCAATTCTTTTTTTATGATAATCACTTTGTAAGTTTTTAGTAATAGTAGGCAGAGTGAAGTTGGAGTTAGCACAGGAGTGAAACTTTGAAAAATTATTTATTTTGCTAGGAAGTTTTGAAAAATAGAGAACAGCTTAAAAGTTTTTCATTTGTTGAAATTTCTAAATATAAAACTTACTAATCTGGATCTTGTTCAACTCTACATGTTCATTTCTCAATTCTATATTCATCCACTTCTGATGTCTTGACAAATTGTGAGGTAGCAGAATGAGGTGGCAAAAATACCCTTAACTTCCACTGGAACACAATTGCAGTCTGTGTGGGCTTCAGAGACCTGTGCTAAAGGCAGGAGTACCCCCGTGCCCCAGGCATTCTCATTATTATTTCTTGAGTTCAGAAGAAAATGTCATAGATGAGGAAACCAACTCCACAAGAAAAGGGGACAGGCCAAGTTTTCTAAAAGCAGGTTATAAAATATGAAATTGGTTTCCTGGGCCCATGTATTGTGGGAATACTAAATCTGTGCCTTGAATTAAGGGTCTGTCACTTGTTCCATGAAACGCTTGTGTTTTCAAGAGGGGCTTTATGTGACAAATGAAATAGAGGTGAAACAGGAATGCAGGATTTTTCTCAAGAAGTGTTGCTTTGAAGAAAAGTGGTTTTGTTGTTTGGACTTGCGAGAAATTGACTTCAGTAAATGGAATAAGGTTTATTTCAGCCATTGTGACCAATCGATCTGGTTTTTATATAGTCTTAAATAGCATACGTGCCTGAATATAAGGCAAGGTATTTTCTTCAAAATTCACCATTCAGAAAATAGGGAGTCATCTTCTAGTAGAAGTTCATACAAAGTTACTAAAGTACTTTCTTTTGAGCTACCAAGCATCATTTAGGGAAAACCAAGCCTGAAAGACACTCAGTCAGTGTTAGTATAAGATACTTGTAGGGTTAATTCTTTACATTTAATTTCTTCTTGTCTTTCAGTCTTGAGTATTTCTTTTTGGAGATATGACCCTCACAGTTGCAAAGTGTTAGTGTCATAAGTAGGCCTTTAAAAATCTCTTTAAAATAAAATAGGGTGACAGGTAGTGGCACTGAGGAGATCACAAGCGTAGTGAATGCAGAATGAGTGGGGAAAAACAGCATCCAGATGTTATACAAAGCATGCTTGCAGCTTGGGATAAAATAGCCAAAATTAGCAAAATATCTGGATTCTCCCTTCATGAGTTGCATGTTAAACTAAACCTTGAAGGTGATACGCTCTAGAATGTGTGTGTGTGTGTGTGTGCACACACACGCACTCAGTCCTTCAGCCGCGGTAACCCAAAGTGTTTCTAGTCATGACAGAGTTACTGAGTCAGAGGCGCACTCCACCAGCTGGCAGTGTCTTCATGGTTTGCTCAGCTACAGAGAGCTGCCTCAGCCAAGGGGACACTGAGGGCAGCCCACAGCAGTGACTGATGTAGTAGGAGGATAAAGACCTGGCCCAGCCTGGGACAACTCTAATGGGTCCAGCGCACTGCAGAGCTCGCCACCCAGTGAGCCAAGACTTTGCTGGGCATGCCTCACAACCCAACTTCTCTCTTTGCTCTCTTCACCCCACTTCTCACTCCCTCTCCACCTTCCCATCCACAGATGCTGATCCCTAATCAATGCCCTGCTCACCAGCCTCTTAGCTCAGTGTTTGTTTCCACAGAATGCAACCTGTACAAGCTGGCTAGAGGGCAGAGAGGGAGGAAAATTATGCGGGGTGGGGATACTTGCAAGGTACCTATTAGGAAGCTGCAGGGAGGGGATGCCAAGGAAGAAATTCTGTATGTGAGCCCAGTGCTCGGGGCAAAGTTCAAGGCTGGAGAGACAAATACAGGAGATAGCAATTCAGTAGATGATATTTAAAGCCAGGCAACCAGATGAGAGCTCTTAGGAACTAAGTATAGAGAGTGAAGAAGAGCTTCAGGGATTGAGCCCTACCATTTAGAGGTCAGAGGAAGGAAATCAAACAAAGGAGATTGAAAAAGAAGCAACCAATGAAATAGGAGAAAAACCAGTTGTGTTTGGTATCCTGGAAACCTAAGAAAGAAAGAGTTTCAAAGAAGTGATTAGCCATTTCACAAGTGATTGTGCTAACAGGTTGAGTAAGATTTGGCAAGACAGAACCATAGCTATCTTGACTGGAGTGATTCAGTGCAATGATCTGTGTATCTGAGTGTTTTCAGGATAGATCGGATGCAAGGAGCTTCCCAGGTGGCACTAGTGGTAAGCAACACATGCCTCCCTGCTTAATTCCCAAATCCTGCGCGCACACACATATAAGAGTTTATTTCCAATAGGAATATTTGGGTACAAAAATAAATTGTTCAGCTCTTTAAATGTGTCTGCACCTCTGGAACCATTGATAATCACTTTGCTTCACTTAGTTTTCCAGAGATCCCACACTGCTTAATCCCTAAAATACTCTCAGCAGTAGAACATTTATCCAATGACAGATCTGAGTCCACTGATAATTTTATATCAAAAGCCCTGAGATATGTTACAGAAATTAAATCTTGAACTTTTTTCTTGTTAAAACATTTTGGCCATAAAAAGTTGGGGTTTTTTTTTTGTTTGTTTGTTTGTTTGTTTGTTTTTGGCCTAATACAATTGAAATGTTTTTCCCCAGAATCCACTATTGGTGCATGTGTTTGTTTGTTAGGGCGGTGATAACAAAGTATCACAAACTCGCTGTCAAAATGACAGAAGGGCACCCTCCACAGTTCTGGGAGCTAGACAAACAGAATCTAGGTGTCAGCAAGGTTGTCTGTCTCTGAAAGCTCGAGAGGAGGAGGAATCAATCTTCCTGACTCTTCCTGTCCCCTAGTGCAAGTCCTGGCATTCCTCCACGTCCAGCTGCGTGACTTCAGTCTCTGCCTCCACGTACAGATGTCCGTCCTCCCTTCGTCCCCTTGGATCTTTATATCTCTCCCTTTAAACAGACACCCATCCCTGGGTTTGGCTTCCCTGGTGACTCAGACAGTAAAGAATCCACCTGCAATGCAGGAGACATAGGTTTGATCCCTGGGTTGGGAAGACCCCCTGGAAAAGGCAATGGCAACCCACTGCAGTATTTTTGCCTGGGAAATCCCCTGGACAGAGGAGCCTGGCAGGCTACAGTCCATGGGATTGCAAAGAGTCAGACATGACTGAGCGGCTATGCACGCAGGAACATTGGAATATCAGTGGATTTAGGGCCCACCCCAACCCAGTATGACTCCATCTTAATTTGATGCTAGCTAGAAAGACCCTACTTCCAAATTTGGTCATAGTCACAGTATCAGGGCTTAGGACTTGAACATATCTTTTTGGAGGACACAGTTCAACTTATTAGACAAGCCAACCAGACTTTCTCTGACCCAAGTCACCTCCCACCTAATATCTGGGATCCACCTTAGTATTCCTCAGTGTCTGGCCCAGTGACTGATGCCTTTTATGAACTGACTGACTAGATCTGGGGCACAATAAGTATAGAAATAAACCTTTAGAAACATCTGTAGCAATGTGACATTGCCATGCCATCCAAGCATGCATTCAGGGGGCTTAATTTATTTCAAAGGCAATAGGCTGGTTTGGATGTTGTCAAGCTCATCTGGTGAAATACCTGTGGTACTGGTCATCCCATGGCTTGGAAAATTGTAAAAACTTTGCTACCTGCTGATAATCTGAGATGGACTGACGTGGCTAACAGCCTGTAAATGGTCACAAATGCGGGGGAAAAAAGCTTGCTATCTCCAACTTTTCCCTAGGTATTTACATAACCCAAACCTCAGGTCCTAAACAAAGAATTGCTATTATCTCTGCTAACTAAGTATTCTAGCTCATTCCAAAATCTTCTTTTTCCATTAAAAGAACACAATCTAAAATAAACTTTCAGTAAATTTCCTAGGGAACAGAGTTTGTTCATTGTTTGCAAAAAACTTTGCAAATCTGTGGGCATGGGCTGCTTTGTTTCAAGACACAAGCCATATCAATTAGGTGCATTTTAAATGCTTTTGGTGATTTAAAAAAAAAAGTTGTTATTCTAAATGTGAAATATGGAGTTCATTATGTCTCACTGTTATTTTTGCGTGTTGAACACATTTGCTATTGATGACACCATTTATTTTCCTGCACTTCCAACTTAAACTTCCAAATATTTGTGCATTATAGCAAAGATATTAACTCTGCAAAGAAACTGTTTCTTTAGAAAACTGCTTTTTACATAGAAAAAAAACCATATTATTCAATTCGATGTGACTTATTAGTCTGAGAAAAAGTAAAAGAAGCAACGTCAGATTCTAATACCAGCTTGCTCTCTTAGGGGTGACTGTATGGTGGACTCAAATTTGGATAACAATTTGTGTTCACTTTGTTGGCGTTTTATTTTTTTGGTTTGGTTTATTTAAAATGTTTTCACTAAACATTGATCAATCAATTGATCAAACTATGAAAATGATATATGTTATAGAAGATGCTACTTTTCTGCTGCAACCTCCTAGGCCCCTAAATCCAGCTGATGCAACTGTTATCAGTTCATTAGGTATCCTTTCAGAAAGAGTCTTTAGGCACTGATGTGTGTATGTGTGTATAGGTAAGGGCTTACCAGGTAGCTCAGCAATAAAGAATCTGCCTGCCAGTGCAGGAGACATGATCCCTGGATTGGGAAGATCCCCCAGAGAAGGGAATGGCCTCTCACTCCAGTATTCTTGCCCGGGAAATCCCACGGACAGAGAAGCCTGGCGGACTACAGTCCATAGGGTCAAAAAGAGTCGGACACAACTAAAGTGAATTAGCACATCCACAGAGGGTGATTTTAGAGGGTAGATGGTAATTTTAGATAACCAGTATATACCCTCACACTCCATTTTTCTTTGTTGTTGCAAATGATAATAACAAAGAAACAACAATCCGAAAATTCAATGACTTAAAAAAAGAAGACTGTTTCTCTGCCATAAATAGGTTGGAGATGTGAGGTCCAGCCTGGTGGAGAAACTGTTCTCCATACAGTCTTTCAGATACCCAGGTCCCTGCTGTCTTGTTCCTTTGCTATTACGTAGGCACTGTCATCATCTCTAAGATCAAAGCTGGTTGCTATGCTCTCTGTATACCAGCTCAAAGAAAGGAGAAAGTAAAGACACCAAAGGTATGCAGTTTTCTTATAAACAGAGTAAAATGAAAGCTGCATCCATCTCATCTCAGTTCAGCTCAGTTGCTCAGTCGTGTCTGACTCTTTGCAACCCCATGAATCGCAGCACGCCAGGCCTCCCTGTCCATCACCAACTCCCGGAGTTCACTCAGACTCACGTCCATCGAGTCAGTGATGCTATCCAGCCATCTCATCCTCTGTCGTCCCCTTCTTCTCCTGCCCCCAATCCCTCCCAGCATCAAAGTCTTCTCCAATGAGTCAACTCTTCACATGAGGTGTCCAAAGTACTGGAGTTTCAGCTTTAGCATCATTCCTTCCAAAGAAATCCCAGGGCTGATCTCCTTCAGAATGGACTGGTTGGATTCCCTTGCTGTCCAAGGAACTCTCAAGAGTCTTCTCCAACACCATAGTTCAAAAGCATCAATACTTTGGTGTTCAGCCTTCTTCACAGTCCAACTCTCATATCCATACATGACTACTGGAAAAACCATAGCCTTGACTAGATGGACCTTAGTCGGCAAAGTAATGTCTCTGCTTTTGAATATGCTATCTAGGTTGGTCATAACTTTTCTTCCAAGGAGTAAGCGTCTTTTAATTTCATGGCTGCAATCACAATCTGCAGTGATTTTGGAGCCCAAGAAAATAAAGTCTGACACTGTTTCCACTGTTTCCCCATCTATTTCCCATGAAGTGATGGGACCGGATGCCATGATCTTCGTTTTCTGAATATTGAGATTTAAGGCAACTTTTTCACTCTCCTCTTTTACTTTCATCAAGAGGCTTTTTAGTTCCTCTTCACTTTCTGCCATAAGAGTGGTGTCATCTGCATATCTGAGGTTATTGATATTTCTCCCAGCAATCTTGATTCCAGCTTGTGTTTCTTCCAGTCCAGCGTTTCTCATGATGTACTCTGCATAGAAGTTAAATAAGCAGGGTGACAATATAGAGCCTTGATATACTCCTTTTCCTATTTGGAACCAGGGTGTTGTTCCATGTCCAGTTCTAACTGTTGCTTCCTGGCCTGCATACAGATTTCTCAAGAGGCAGGTCAGGTGGTCTGGTATTCCCATCTCTTTCAGAATTTTCCACAGTTTATTGTGATCCACACAGTCAAAGGCTTTGGGAGCCTTTAATTCTATGGCCACCCCTAGCTGCACAGAAAGCTAGGAAATTATTGATCTAACTGGCCAGCCATATAGCCAATAAAAACTGGAAAAAAGATTTCAGGAAGACCATCATTCTTCCCCAACTTTGTAGTGTTCCTTTGTTTAGATGTATGTACTTTCCCAGGTGGCTCAGTGGTAAAGAACCTGCCTATGAATGCAGGAGACACAAGAGATGTGGGTTTGATCCCTGGGTAGGGAATATCCCCTGGCGTAGGAAGTGGCAACCACTCTAGTATTCTTGCCTGAAAAGTTCCGTGGACAGAGGAGCCTGGTGGGCTGCGGTCCTTGGGGCCACAAAGAGTCGGACATAACTGAGCACAATCACTGAATGGTGACTGCCAGACACTGGACTCCCACGGTCATTGTAGCAAATGACTCAAGAGAAGGAAAGTCATCATCCTACAGTGTGGGAAATCTACAAGAAGCACTCAGGTACTGACAGTTCGAATGATCATGGTCTTGTAGGAAAGAGAGAAAATGACCTGCCCTTGTCATAAAAATGGGCTCCTGTGCCAGAAGTGTACAGTGTAAAAGTCAAATGACATGTGCCACAATTTTTCAATGAACATTCTTTTTACCCCACATTTGTAAAGTCTGTTTATATAAGATCCTGGTTCTCCAAATGTGACCCTTGGGAAGCAACAGCAGCCCTACCTGTGAACTTAGAAATACAAACTCTTAGGCCCCATCCGAAACGTCTAAGGATAGAGACTCTAGAGGTGGGACCCAATCATCTATGTTTTAATGAATGCTCCAGGGGAATTTTGTTGCTTGTTAAAGTTTGAGACCCACCAATCTAAGACTGAGAGAAGCATATGTGAACTTACTAGCTATGTGATGTTAGGCAAGTAACCTCACCTCTTTTCCTTAATTCCTGCCTCTGGGAAATATGGATAGAAATAATGTTTGTTATTTTTTAATGCACATCAGAAGAGCTAAAATGTATAAAGTGCTTTTTAAAATGCTTCACATATAGTGAGTCCTCAAAAAGATACTGAAGATTATTGTAGCTGTTGTCTTTATTCTCCTGACTTGTAATCTCACTAGCCTGTGGTCCAAAATGAGGTCATGGCTTTTAATATACGAGTGAAATGACTCTGAGACACGGTGCTTCCTGCAGAGAGAATAATGTCTTCCTTCCTTCCCTGGGCCAATTCCCCCCCTCACAATCACTCCAAGCCCCCCAAAATGCTTTTTAAAGTCTGGCGGTCATTGACCCCAGCAGCAGCTAAACAGATTGACTGAACAGCTCATTTATAGAAATGAATGAATGATAATCCTACAAGAGTATCAACCAGAAGCCCAAGTCCAACCAAAATGGCTAATCATTCCCCAGCGTTTGTCATTTTGAGCTCTCACTTTCATGGAGCAACGTGAGACTGTGGGAAATTGGGGATAATGTCAAGGATCCCCAGCATTGGCATGGGTCAGTCTAAGAGACCAAGGAAGTGGGTGAGTTAGAGGACAGAAGAGCTCTCACCACCCATAAGAAGCCATATATATATAAGCCCTGGCCAGCTTGAGCTGTTCCCACCAGGACCACCTCCCCAGAGCCTGCCCTCAGGTGTGGAGCAGAGAAGGCAGTCTGTAATCTTTTCCTTGACCAAAGCTTTGTCTAAAGGGAAGCATTTTGGGGAATGCCCTGGAGGTCCAGTGGTTAGGACTCCTTACTTTCACTGTCGAGGGCATGGCTTGATCCCTAGTCAGGGAACTAATATTCCACAAGCCATACAGTGAGGACAAAAAAGAGCAAAATAAAGGGAAGCATTTTCTCTCCCTGCTTTGACAGTGAACTTGAGGTCTGGGGACCCTTCTGAGCTGCACAATAAGGATGCTTGTAGCCTAAATAATTACCTGGAATTGAGAAATGGGTTCTTTTTCCCTCGGTCATCCTCAGCACTATGGTTACCGCTTTAAGATTTTGAGGGTTTTTGGATTGGTCACACTACTGGTTTTTACAGTCTGACTCTTTTTTAAAATTGAGATAGAGTATTGTATTAGTTTTAGATGTACAACATAATGGTTTGATATATGGATATATTGCAAAATTAGTGTTTTATATTGTGTTAGTTTTAGATGTATAATGTAATGGTTTGATATATGTATATATTGCAAAACAACTACACCACAATAAGTGTAGTTAATATCCACCACCACACATAGTTACAATCTGTTTTCTTTTTGCCTGTGATGGGAACTTCTAAGACCTAATCTCTCAGGGACTTTCAAATATATTATATAGTATTATTACCTATGGGGCTTCTCAGGTTGCTCGGTGTTAAAGAATCTGTGTGCCAATACAGGGGCCACAGGGGACCATGGGTTCAATCCCTGGGTCGGAAAGATCCCCTGGAGGAGGGCATTTCGATCCATTCCAGTATTCTTGCCTGGAAAATCCTTTGGACAGAGCATCCTGATGGGCTACAGTCTATGGGGTCACAAAGAGTCAGATGCAACTGAGTGGCTGAGTGCGTACACACGCGTTATTTCCTATAGTTACCGTGTGGCACGCTACTCCCCAGAATGTATCTTAGACCTGAAAGTTTGGACCTTTTGACCATAAAGTCTCCTTTTTTTTTTTTTTTTTAGTGTGATGGAACCGTGTAGGCAGGAAGAAATAAAATGTATCTTAAACAAGTGACATCCACTAAATAAGTGAGAAAAGTGGAGCTGAGCCCCGCTCAAGCCTCAGTTTAGTAATCTAAGAGGAGTCAGGTATTTTCTTTCCAAGAGATCTCATCATATTACAAAATTTGGGGAATCTGTCCTTTATCTCTCCACTATCTGCCCCACTCCACCCTACCAAAAATCAGGTCCCTGGTTTCCCTTTGAGAGCTTCATCCCTTATCCTTTCTCATCACGTGTGTCAGGGGGGTTCACCTCACACTTTTATTTCCATAGTCTCTGATAGGCCTAAGTCAAGACCCTTCCCCAAGGGACTGGCTCAAGAATGAACATCTGACCACATCAGAGCCACAAAGATACAGGAACCATTTTGGAGGGAGAAAGAATGTTTCCAGGAATGAGCAGCTCTGGCTTTCTCAGTCCCTATAAAGTGAGGTGTGAGGAGATGAAATCTAGTTCTGCTGCAGAAATACTCCTGTCATTACAACATGCTCAGTTGCGTCCGACTCTTTGTGACCCCAGTGGACGGTAGCCCACCAGGCTCCTCTGTCCATGGGATTGTTCAGGCAAGAATACTGCAGTGGGTTGCCCTTTCCTTCTCCAGGGGATTTTCATGACCTAGGAATCGAACCCCCATCTCGTGTCTCCTGCATTGGCAGATGGATTCTATACTGCTACTACTCAGCCACCTGGGAAATCCTTATTGAGCAGGAATGGTTACTAAAGGCAAATGCAGAGCCCAGAGATGAAGGACACTGAGCAGACGGCAGGACAGAGGAGAGCCACTCAGGTGCTGGTGACAGTGTTTGTGCCTTTGTTTTTATATTGACATATAGTTGATGTATAATGTTACATTAATTTCTGATGTACAGCAAAGTGATCCAGTTATATATGTACGTATATACATATATATGTACATCCTTTTTCATATTCTTTTCCATTTTGGTTTATCACAGGATATTGTATATAGTTCTTTGAGCTATTTAGTAGGACCTTGTTGTTTATCCGTGCATTGCATCTGCTAATCCCAAACTCCCGTTCCATCCCTCTCCCCACCCTCCACTTGGCAATCACAAGTCTGTTCTCCATGTCTGTGATTCTGTTTCATGGATAGGTTCACCTCTGTCATATTTTAGATTCCACATATAAGTGATGTCATATGGTATTTGTCTCTTTCTGACTTAGTTCACTGAGTATGATAATCTCTATAAGTTCACCCATGTCTATACCTTTGAATGAAACCCCATGTGAAATATACTGCAGTCTCTAGAGTAGTCTTTTCCATTGTGTGGTCCCTACATCAGCAGAGTTAGCCTTAGCTGAAAACTTGTTAGAAATGCCAACTGTTGGGTACCTACTGCAGACTTCCTGAATCAGAACTCTGTGTGGAGTTCCACAATCTACATTTTAATGAGCTTTCTGGGTGATTTGAATTCACACTAAAGTTTAAGGAGCACTGCTGTTGACCTGTGGAGTAAGCTATTAGAAAATCAGCTAGTCTAACTCAAGTACAATTATTCCAGAGTTCTCAGTGCTACAGGCCAGTCTTTGCATTTCTTATTAAATCTGGTCTGAATTTGGTTTTTATATTCCTCATCCTTGCTTTAATATTTTTTGTTGCAATAGTTTGAAAAGCAAGTGAACTGCCTAAATTAGAATCTTTGCTTGTATTTCCAAAATTTAATGATATATGTTGATTTCTGTTCCTCAGGACAGCTCTCAGAAGGACAGCAAGGATGTTCAGTATGCAAACTCCTCATTGTAGGGAATAGAAAACCAAAGTGCCATCCTGTAAACCTCCTGGCTGGCTAAAATTCTGATCTGGTTCTTTCTGCCATACGTGGCTGCCTGTGTGGCTCAGTAATTAGACCCACAGGAGATAGAGTCGCACCAACCCAGGTTTATGTCCTGACTCTGCTACACGGGAGCATTCTAGCTTTTATGTCTTGGTTTCTTCATCTGTGAAATGATGAAAACAGTTCTCCTTCCTTGAGATGCCTAGTGTGAGGGATCTATGAGAATTAGTATGGGAAGGGCCAAGCACTGGGCAAATGGTCAATAAACGGTATCCATTCAGGATACTATTGTCAAATCCATCATTGCTGCTGCACTATAAAATGCAGGGGCTGCATCCACAGCAGGCTGCACTGAGCCAAAGAGTGTTATCTGGGAGAAGCAGCACTTTGACCCTGCATGGAGTTACCCAGCCAGCTGATTTCCAGGAGCCATCACCCTGGAATTCTCCCGACCAATCACCCTAACTCAAGCACCTGCAATCAGCATCACAACGTAATCTCTCACTTCAGCTTCCCGTCAGAAGCTATGTTCCTAAACCTCATCTTCCCCTTTCAGGCCGTCTTTCTTCTGATGGGAGCAAGGCTGCTGGTGATTAGGAGTTGTTTAAATTGCCATAAAAACAAGGAAAGATTTCTCATTCTCACTAAAGAAGTCATCTGCTTGAATCAGTGGGTGTCTCTCTCATTTCCATGGATGCTTAATTCAAGTCTGGTCCACACGGAGGATGGTGGTTTATTAAGGATTATGACTTCCTCCCTCCTCTGGGCCGTCTAGACAGTGTGCTGCTCTGGAAGGGGAGGACTCTGTATTAGGTGCAGTAATATTTTTATAGTCGCACATCTCTTGCCTGGCTCTCAATAATCGACCTGGCCATTCAGCATAGCCACGACTTAAGTCACACACCAGGGACATTTCCCTGAGAGATCTTATTTGGAGTAGCATCTTGTAGCCTCATGAATAAAATGGATCTCTGTTTAATAACTGCCCAAGTTCAAGTTCCAGCTTTGCCATTTAATACCTGTGTGACTATAAGGGATATATTTAGCCACTTGGGGCCTCAGTTTACCCATCTTTGAAATGGGTATAATGGAACCTATACATAGGACAATGATTACAGAATTTAACATTTATTAAATCTTTTGATAAATAAAACTTAATGAATAATATTTGCCTTTTACTAAGAACCTACTTTGTGCCAGACTTCATGCTAAGCACTTTACATTTAACAGATAAATTTATCCCAAACGTAAATCTCTGTAGTAGTGTGATAGTAGTAATAAACAATAATAATAACAATATTAATAGTAATGACAGAAATAATAATGATAATAATATGTGCACTTGGCACTAGTTTGCTATGTTTCATCTCACAAAACCTGGTTAATGAGATTCTATTATAATCTCCATTCTATAGATGGGTAAACTGAGACACAGAAAGAGTAAAAATCTAACCCAAAGCCACACAAACAGTAAGTGGCAGAGTTAGAATTCCATCCTCCCTAACTCCAGATCCCAAGCTTTCAATTGCCCACCAGTCAGATCCACATAAATATTACATCATAAAATGAAAACGTCAGGGTTCAAACTTTCTTGACATATGAGATAGATCAAAAATGTCAATATCATTGTTTTTCCTCTGGGAAAATAATTCCAAATGAGACACGTAAATGGAACGGAGGATTGTAAAGCTTCCTAATTGATGGTGATGCCAACCCTGTGTGCTCTGTGAAAACGAGGGATTATTTTCCAAGTGAAAAATGACTCCATTAGTAACAGGTTTTAAAAACTATAGAGTCAGCACCTTTCAGAAGATACTCAGCTGGGTAATAAAAAAAAAAAGTAGAGGCTTTTATAGCATCCAATTACATGACAAGTGAATTACATTTAAAGATATTGAAAAAAAAATAAGCGATTTCAAATGTGAAATGAAGAGTGTGAGCAACTGTAACTAGTCTTCATATTGAGTTCTTTACAAGCCCCTGGGGGAGGTGAAGAAGTGGTAAAGGATAGCTATGTAACCTGACTTGAACTTGATAAGTCTGCATGTGAGTAAGTGATGTGTCTGATGACCAGAGACAGAAGGGAAGTCTAAGGCTGGTGATGAGAGGCGTCACTCATCTGCTACCCACTGTGTGCCTGTCGTTTAGTCACTCAGTCGTCTCCGACTCTCTGCAACCCAATGAACTATAGTTTGCCAGGCTCCTCTGTCCATGGGATTGTTCAGGCAACAATACTGGAGTGGGTTGCCATTTCCTTCTCCAGGGGAATCTTCCTGACCCAGGGATTTAACCTGCATCTCCTGCATTCTGTGTAAAGTCCTTCCCGATATCCTGTTCTGGTCCTTCCTAAAGTATTTCAGTGAGATCCCTTATGAGCTCCATTTTACAAATGAGGAAACTGGAACTGGGAGAGAGTAAGTGACTTGCCAATAGTCGCTACTGCCTGGTAAGGGGGAAACTGGCGTTCATGGCTGGAGTCTGTGTACTTGAGAATCAGCATGCTTCCCACTGCAACATGCTGCCTTTCTCAAAGGAGACCACAGGAAAGAAATTCTAGGATTTGAAGGTGCAGGGTAAATGACTTCTTATCTTATTTGCCTGATGTCATATTTAGGTAGAGTTATAGGTGGAGACAAATTGAAGCCTTGCTATTAAGAAAGGATACTTAAGAAAGGATAGTCTACTGAGAAAGATTAGGACAAATCTCTTCTGGGACTAAGTTCAAGAGAAACATTTGTGTATTTATCTTTATATCCTAATGTTTTATGCCAACCTGGTGTAAAGTACATGCTTCATAGATGTTCACTCAGTTGGCTTGAATTCTGTTTTTTTAATTCACAAACCCCTTAGGCAGAGTCAAATATATTTTCTTTAAGTTTCTTGAACCCTGGGAGAATGCCTGGCATTTCTTTAGTACCCACTTCTGCCCTCCAAAGTACCATGGTAAGCATGTTGGTGCTCATGTCAACACAATGAATACAGACCCTGTGGGAAATTCTGTTATGTTTACTCTGAGTTCAACATCTGCACTTTGGGGGACCATGAAGGACTGAAGTGGACATTGATTCCAACCTGGATCAAAATACTAGCTATATTCTTGGAAATCCTGATTATGGAGGATTGAGAGACTAAAGATTAAAATTTTTAAAGTAAGACTGTGTACTACAAATCTATATACAGAAAGAAGAAAAGAATGGTTTAACTCTCCCATCTTCTTGGAATCTTGAAATTAAAATCACTGTTGTATTCACCCTTATGCGGTATTATTTTAGTGGCCTGAACAACTGGCCAGAAATTTATTTAAGAGGATTATCTTTCTTTGGGGTTAGGAATGTTGTTATTTTGGTTTGTCTAGAACTGCTTTTCATTCTTTTGTGGTCACATGATTCTAGTGATGTGGGGGGGTTGGAGGACAGAGGTGTCTAAAAAATCAGGGGTAGTTTCTAGATTCTTATAGTGGTGGAAGATAGGCAAATTAATAGTTCCCCAAAGATATCCATGTCCTAATTGCCCAAAACCTGTGGATGTGTTACCTCCATATGGCAAATGAGATTTTGCAGATTTTTAAGTGTTTAAGATGGTTAACTTAGGAGTCTTGAGATGGGAACATTTTCCTGGATTATCCAGATGGGCTCAGGCACAGTGATCCTTCTATTAATAAGCTGGAGACAGGGTGTTAGAGTCAGAGAAGGAAAGGTAATGATGGAGTGGAGGTCAGCATGATGCACTTACTCACCTAGAAGACAAGAGAAAGGCACAAGCCAAGAAATGCAGGCAGCCTCTAGAAGCCATGAAAGTCAAGGGACAGTTTCTTCCCCTGGAGCCTCCAGAAGGAATAAAGTGAGGCTTCTGACCTCCGGTAGTGTAACATACTACCTTTGTATTGGTTAAGCCACCTAGCTTGTGGCAATCGTTACAGGAGCCATAGGAAACTAATACAGAGACTAAGTTCCTCATCTGCAGCTTCTCCCAGAGAGGGGTGTTTCCTGATGGAAGTTTCAGAAAACATTCTCCCTGATTGGAAGCCAACTTAGTATCTTTGACTACTTGTGATTTACCTAAGGGTTTCTAAACCTCTTTAACCTCAGCACTAACATTCTGGCTCAATAACTCCTTGTGGTGGAGCCATCCTGTGTACTGCAGGATGCTAAGCGCCACCCCTTGCTTCTACCCAGTAGATGAGACTAGTACGTCTCCTCCTCAATCATGATGATCAGAAATGTCTCTGGGCATTTCCAAAGGCCCCCTGTGGAGAGAAAGAGCAGCAAAACTGCCCTCAGGCTGAGAACCACTGCTCTCACTTGATCATATGCTCCTTGATTAAAAACTTGGCTGGTGACAGTGAGCAACCCATCTTTCTCCCATGATTCTAATTCATAAATTAGCCAAAGCCTACGACACACAAAATATGCTCTAATCCAAGTCATTTTGCTGCTCAGTTACAAGGCAAAATAATCCTTGCCTCTAGAATAGATAGAATAATCTCATGGCTTGTCCCAAGAGATCAGACAGGAAGACAGGATTTCTTTGTGGATGAAACTCTGCTGATAACCCAGAGCAAGTTGTTAATCTACTCAACCCAGCTAGCTAACACCTTAAGCCTGTTACTGTCAGTAAATGCCAGATAAAGTGTTTTATCAAATTGAGTGAGGTGGCTTTGTGCCCCTCCTCTTCATTGGTAGAAGTTAATTGGGAATTCAATTCATAACTATTACTGGTTGAAAACTCCCCAGATGTATTGGGATGAAATGTGGCAAATCTGACTAAAGGAGAAAATGAGCTCTGTGCCTCTTCTGTCTCAGAGACATAGCTGATGTTACACATGGAAGCAAGAGCAGATCCAGAGAGCCAGTTTTCCCTTCTTTGAGTTGACATATCTGCCAAAGGATGCCTGAATTCAAGATTAAGGGAATGGAGAGAGAACTGAATCGGTTTATTTTCCAAAATAAATTCATACCATGCCATGGATACATTTGGCAGAGATGAGGCGGTCAGGAACAGCAAAAGGATAAGAGAATAAATGGCCATGACTGAGGATCAGTTCAGATGGAAGGATAGGATGATGTTATAGACTGAATGTTTGCATCCTTTCAAAAATGCTTATGTTGAAGCCCTAATCCCTGGTGTGATGGAATGTGGAGATGGGGGCCTTTGGGAGGTATTAGGTTTAGATGAGGTCATGAGAGTGGGGCCCTTAGGATAGAGTTAGTGTCCTTATAAGAAGAAAAGGAGACCAGCAAATAGGTGACCATCTGCAAAGCAGGACAATAGCTCAAGAACCCAGCCATGCTGGCACCCTGATCTTGAACTTTGCCAGCCTCCAGAACTGTGGGAAACAAAGGTCTATTCTTTAAGTCACCCAATATCTGGTATTTTGTTGTAGCAGCTTGAGCAGACTAAAATGAACAATGGAACCACAGAAATTTTATCAGGAGCTAGAAGGATAGCAACATGTTTGAGTCTTTTGGAGTGACCCCCACCATCAACACCAAACATGAGACCACTGGCTTTTTAATTGGTTTCTTGAATTTTATAAACATGAAAATAACGTGCTATGTTGAAGACTAGATTCTCACTAGCTATATGAGTGTGGACAGATCTCTTTCTTGTTTCCCTTTTTTGGTTTCAATATTAAAATGGGAAAATAATACCAGCCTTGGAAGAGCATCAGAAGAAGAGAATGAAATCCTAAGTATGAGATTGATAGGTATATGATAGGCACTCAGTAAAGATAAATCTCCTCTTCTATCTAATCTCATCCTGAACAATTTAAAATAGGTCAAGCCTAAATTAGGCAGGTTCAGCTAGTATGTGAATGAAATGAGGGTACGTGATCATTTATAACCCATCTGGGTAATTACCAACCTAGCGTACTCAAGTAGGAAAAGTAGTTCTTGTCAGGGTCTCATTGTGGTAAATATCTGAAAGCATTGCTTTTGTAAACACACCTCAGTCCGCCTTCTTCTGGTAATTGCACCTAGTTTCTCCTTTGAGAAGTCTCCTTTTCTTTACTGTTGGTCTATGAGTTTCAGTGGGAGCTGAAAACAGTGTCTCATACACACAGAGACACACACACAGACACACATGCATAAACATCTTATTCCAGGAAAGAACCCTCCCATGGGTCTGGGCAGTGAGTGTATTAATCATTACCCAAACCAGACCAGAATGAACTAACTGCAAGAATACTGTTCAGTCAGTTCAGTTCAGTCACTCAGTCGTGTCCAACTCTTTGTGACTTCATGTACTACAGCACACCAGGCTTCCCTGTCCATCACCAACTCCCAGAGCTTACTCAAACTCATGTCCATCGAGTCGGTGATGCCATCCAACCATCTCATCCTCTGTCGTCCCCTTCTCCTCCTGCCTTCAATCTTTCCCAGCATCAGGGTCTTTTCCAGTGAGTCAGTTCTTTGCATCAGGTGGCCAAAGTATTGGAGCTTCAGCTTCAGCATCAGTCCTTCCAATGAATATTCAGGACTGATCTCCTTTAGGATGGACCAGTTGGATCTCCTTGCAGTCCAAGGGACTCTCAAGAATCTTCTGCAACACCACAGTTCAAAAGCATCAGTTCTCCAGTGCTCAGCTTTCTTTATGGTACAACTCTCACATCCATACATGACTTCTGGAAAAACCATAACCTTGACTAAATGGACCTTTGTTGGCAAAGTAATGTCTCTGTTTTTGAATATAGTGTCTAGGTTGGTCATAGCTTTTCTTCCAAGGAGCAAGCTTTTAATTTCATGGCTGCAGTCACCATCTGCAGTGATTTTGGAGCCCAAAGAATAAAGCCTCTCACTCTTTCCTTTGTTTCCCCAACTATTTGCCATGAAATAATGGGACTGGATGCCATGATCTTAGTTTTCTGAATGTTGAGTTTTAGGTCAACATTTTACTATCCTCTTTCACTTTCATCAAGAGGCTCTTTAGTTCCTCTTCACTTTCTGCCATAAGGATGGTGTCATCTGCCTATCTGAGGTTATTGATGTTTCTCTCGGCAATCTTGATTCCAGCTTGTACTTCATCCAGCCCGGCATTTTGCATGATGCCTTCTGCATATAAGTTAAATAAACAGGGAATCAATATACATCTTGACATACTCCTTTCCTGATTTGGAACCAGTCTGTTGTTCCATGTCCAGTTCTAACTGTTGCTTCTTGATCTGCATAGAGATTTCTCAGGAGTCAGGTAAGGTGGTCTGTTATTCCCATCTCTTGAAGAAGTTTCCACAGTTTGTTGTGATCCACACAGTGAAAGGCTTTGGCATGGCTTTGGCTTTCCCAGTTGAAGTTGAAGTTGAATTTGAACGATTCTATGAAAACCTACAAGACCTTTTAGAAATAACACCCAAAAAAGATGTCCTTTTCATTATAGGAGACTGGAATGCAAAAGTAGGAAGTCAAGAAACACCTGGAGTAACAGGCAAATTTGGCCTTGGAGTACAGAATGAAGCAGGGCAAAGGCTAACAGAGTTTTGCCAAGAGAGCACAGTGGTCATAGCAAACACCCTCTTCCAACAACACAGGAGAAGACTCTACACATGGACATCACCAGATGGTCAATAACAAAATCAGATTGATTGTATTCTTTGCAATCAAAGATAGAGAAGTTCTATACAGTCAGCAGAAACAATACTAGGAGCTGACTGTGGCTCAGATCATGAACTCCTTCTTGCCAAATTCAGACTTAAATTGAAAGTAGGGAAAACCACTAGACCATTCAGGTATAACCTAAATCAAACCACTTAAGATTATACAGGGGAAGTGACAAATAGATTCAAGGGATTAGATCTGATAGACAGAGTACCTGAAGAACTATGGACAGAGGTTCATGACATTGTATAGGAGGTACTGATGATCAAGAAAAAGAAATGCAAAAAGGCAAAATGGTTGACTAAGGAGGCCTTAAAAATAGAAGAGGAGTGAAAGGCAAAGGAGAAAAGGAAAGATATACCCATTTGAATGCCAGTTCCAAAGAATAGCAAGGAGATATAAGAAAGCCTTCCTCAGTGATGAATCCAAAGAAAGAGAGGAAAACAATAGAATGGGAAAGACTCTTCAAGAAATTTAGAGATATCAAGGGAATATTTCATGCAAAGATGGGCACCATAAAGGACAGAAATGATATGGACCTAACAGAAGCAGAAGATATTAAAAAGAGGTGGCAAGAATACACAGAAGAACTATACAGAAAAGATCATCATGACCCAGATAACCATGACGGTGTGATCACTCACATAGAGCCAGACATCCTGGAATGCAAAATCAAGGCTTACTTTGAGTAAGCCTTAGGACACATCACTATGAACAAAGCTAGTGGAGGTGATGGAATTCCAGTTGAGCTATTTCAAATCCTAAAAGTCATGTTGCACTCAATATGACTGCAAATTTGGAAAATTCAGCAGTGGCCACAGGACTGGGAAAGGTCAGTTTTCATTTCACTCCCAAAGAAAGGCATTGTCAAAAAATGTTCAAACTACTGCACAATTGCACTCATCTCACAAGCTAGCAAAGTAATGCTCAAAATCCTCCAAGCCAGGCTTCAACAGTATGTGAACTATGAACTTCCACACATTCAAGCTGATTTAGAAAAGGCAGATGAACTAGAGATCAAATTGCCAACATCTGCTGGATCATCAAAAAAGCGAGAGTTCCAGAAAAATACCTACTTCTGCTTTATTGACGATGCCAAAGCCTTTCACTGTGTGGATCACAAAAAAACGGTGTAAATTTCTTCAAGAGATGGGAATAACAGACCACCTTACCTGACTCCTGAGAAATCTCTATGCAGGTCAAGAAGCAACAGTTAGAACTGGACATGGAACAACAGACTGCTTCTGAATCAGGAGAGGAGTACGTCAAGGCTGTATATTGTCACCCTGCTTATTTAACTTATATGCAGAGTACATCAAGTGAAATGCTGGGCTGGAAGAAGCACAAGCTGGAATCAAGTTTGTGGGGAGAATTATCAATAACCTCAGATATGCAGATAACACCATCCTTATGGCAGAAAGCAAAGAAGAACTAAAGAGCCTCTTGATGAAAGTGAAAGAGGAAAGTGAAAAATTTGACTTAAAACTCAACATTCAGAAAACTAAGATCATGGCATCCAGTCCCATCACTTTATAAGGGCAAATAGATGGGGAAATAAAGGAAATAGTGAGAGGCTTTATTTGGGGGGGCTCCAAAATCACTGCAGATGGTGACTGCAGCCATGAAATTAAAAGACACTTGCTCCTTGGAAGAAAAGCGATGACCAGCCTAGACAACGTATTCAAAAGCAGAGACACTACTTTGCCAACAAAGGTCCATCTAGTCAAGGCTATGGTTTTTCCAGGAATCATGTGACATTGGACCATAAAGAAAGCTGAGCACTGAAGAACTGATGCTTTTGAACTGTGGTGTTGCAGAAGATTCTTGAGAGTCCCTTGGACTGCAAGGAGATCCAACTGGTCCATCCTAAAGGAGATCAGTCCTGAATATTCATTGGAAGGACTGATGCTGAAGCTGAAGCCCCAATACTTTGGCCACCTGATGTGAAGAACTGACTCACTGGAAAAGACCCTGATGCTGGGAAAGATTGAAGGCAGGAGGAGAAGGGGGTGACAGAGGATGAGATGGTTGGATCACATCACTGACTTGATGGACATGAGTTTGAGTAAGCTCTGGGAGTTGATGATGGCAGGGAAGCCTGGTGTGCTGCAGTCTATGGAGTCACAAAGAGTTGGACATGACTGAGTGCCTGAACTGACAGGTATTTCAGGACTTCATATTGGGATAAATCCCTGTGTTCTGAAATTTGTTTTCCCATCTAAGAGACTCTGCAGCTGCTGTTCAAATGCTGTTAGAATCATCCCAGGGTTAATTGGCTGGGCATGTGTACTGCTGACCAAACCCCCAGCACCACCTCCATATGCCTGGGAGGCTGACCACAGTCACTGTGTCAGTGTTAGTTGTAAAGAATTTTTACAGTCAGTCAAACAATGCCTTTGTCCCCCTGCAACTATTAAGGCTAAGTCATCACTTTATAATAAACAACGGGCATTCTCTTTCTATGTGACACTGAAGAAAGGATACAGAGATAGCCTCCTTTTTTTATTGGGATATACTTGTTTTACAATTTGTGTTAGTTTCTGCTGTACAAGGAAGTGAATCAGCTGTACATATACATATACCCCCAGCCTCTACGATCTCCCTCCCACCCCCAAACCCACTCCATGCATCTAGGTTACCACAGAGCACCCAGCTGAGCTCCCTGTGCTATAGAGCAGGTCCCCGCTAGCTACCTGCTTTACTGGTGGCAACGCGTATACATCAGTCTCAGTCTCAGCCTCCCAGTTTCTCCCACCCCCTTACGCATTCCATTTGGCTGTGCTCTATTCCTGCCCTGGAAACGGTTTCACCTGTACCATTTTTCTAGATTCCACAGACAGGCATCAATATATGACAGTTGTTTTTCTCTTTCAGACTTACTCCACTCTGTGTGACAGACTCTAGGTCCATCCACATCTCTACAAATGACCTAATTCCACTCCTGTATATGGCTGAGCAATATTCCATTGTGTATAGGTACCACCTCTTTACTCATTCATCTGTCAATGGATGTTTTGGTAGCCTCATTTTACTTTAGCCAAAAAGATTCCAACTGTTGCTTGCTGCCTTAAGTCTCCAAACATGAAACAATAGAGGCTGCTTTTCTCCCTTCTACCCCAACCATTGTCTTTTCCAGAAGTTCCTACCAGGACATTTCCTATTTTAATAAGCATTTAAGACGCTTTCCTAATCACAGAGGGAAAAGAGACAGACAACAATAGGTCAAAAAAGAAAGGGAAGCAGAAGTATAAGTTCCAAATGATGTGCTGTCATGATGTGTGATAAATAAAGCAACATAGCATTTAGAAAGGAGAGCCACTAAGGAAAGGTTTCATTTTATTCATAAATTTTTCCTGATGTGAAAAAAAGTAACTTTTTCTTGCTGCGCAGTTGCCAAGTAAACTTGGAGAAACATGTCCAAAGGAAGAGTGAATCCCTGGATACTGCCCCAGCCTGTGACATCAAGATGTTGTTGTTCATTGTTCAGTTGCTAAGTCGTGTACAGCTTTTTGTGACCCCATGGACTGCAGCAAGCCAGGCTTCCCTGTCCACTACCTCCTGGAGTTTGCTCAAATTCATGTCCACTGAGTCAGTGATGCCATCCAACCATCTCATCCTCTGCCACCTTTCTCCTCCTGCCCTCAATCATTCCCAGCATCAGGGTCTTTTCCAGTGAGTCAGCTCTTTGCATCAGGTGGTCAAAATATTGGAGCTTCAACTTCAGTGTCAGTCCTTCCAGTGAATATTCGGAGTTGATTTCCTTTAGCACTGCCTGGTTTGATCACTTTGCTGTCCAAGATGAGCATAGATATTTACAAACCAGCAATATCTGAGTCTGTAATTGACATACCAAGCTAGCCTTTCATGTCTACAATCAGTGTCTACCTTTCCATGAGTGGATATCCTTCTCCATGAATTATATAAGATGGAGTCTACTGTGCTATTTTGGCAATATTTCTTAGGTACAATTTTTATTAATTTCTCTACATTAAGTCAAAAAATATTTCCAGAGTGAGTGATTATCCATCAAAAAGGTCTAGACAAGAAGAAGGAAAGAATTTAAAGACAGACATGATTAAGATGTCTCCAGAATTGTCTGCTTGTGTAACTCCAGCAGCATTCTTACTTTATTAATTCTATGTCAGCAGGAACATAATGAAGAGAGTTTGCTTTTTGAAATGAAAATATAAAGTGGATTTGATCATTAGACATGTTCTTTTTCTTTAACACTGACTAATCCTGAAATCACTAACCTGGAAAGGAATCTACCTTGTCTCTGGAAACCAGAGACTACAGTTTCTAAGGGCACTGGGTCTCTCTCCCTATAGATCCCTTTTTGGTTTTTCCAGGGCTACCTCTAAGGGTTTCAAAGCTAACTCTGTTTCTTCCTCCTAGATAAATGGGAATGTAGGACTGAGGCTGCCATCAGCCTATGTCTCTTGAAACACGTATGTTCCAAGTTCAAGAAACAACAACCATAAGCAGATTACGCTGCCTCTGTGTCTCATTTCCACATCCCAAGAGACTCTGATGGCCAAACCTGGGCCAGGTGTTCACCTTATCCAGAGGGTGGATAAGATCCAGTCACCTTATCCAGAGGGTGACACCAGGAAATACAAACCCCGTTTCATTAATAACCATGGGGTTATTTTAGAAGTAACGCCAAATCACAGATGGCAGCTTTTCAAAAGCCATCTCTGTCATTCCATATTCAGAGTCCCCATTCCTTTCTGTGCTCCTCCGCTCCTTTGCCATCCTTAGCTAATTACACTTGTGGCACCTGCTCTCCAAATCCTAGCCTGGAGAAAGCTTGTTTCCCTTTAAGAAGAGCTTAGCCAAATGGTGCTTTTCCCAATGCAGATTTTATACAAACAGGCCCTGAAATTTAAAAGGAGTCTTTAAACCCCATTAAATAAGACAGTTCCTTAGCAGGAATATCTCCTGGGACGGGGTGTCTGCTATTCAAATGCCATGTTATGACAAGCATGACAGACTTGATAGGGATCTGTTCTGACTCATGACATCCCTTAAATTAAGTTAGGTAGGATGTGTGCAGGCATTCTAAGAAAATCTCCTCGGGGCCCCAGCCCTATTATTTTTGTTAATAGCTCTGAATTATGACTGCCTTCTCCTAGGGCCAATAAACCCTCTTTCCATACTGGCTACATCATGGAATGTTTTTATTACCTGATACCTTACTAGCAAAGCCAGTTGGGCTGCCACGCATTAAATATTAATTTACTGTTGTATTTCTTCTCCTCTCCCTCTCTTCTTCCAATAGGCCAGAGTCAGCTTGCCCACCTAAACTTTAACTTCTGCAAATGTTACAAGGGGCCCTCTAACATTCACTAAAGCAAAGAGTGCTGGGATGCCTTCTAATCCCCACCTTCTATCTCAAAATTGAATTGCAGTTGCCATTTCTTTGGGGGCAAAGGCTCAACTTGCCAGGGATCATTATCAGTTATATTGGCTCTCGGATCCAATTTAGTGCATCTTGTCCACATATCACTGCAATGTTAATCTACCTCTTTATATGCTCTTCCAGGAAATTCGAGGCAGGACTTGTTCAGTGGTAAGCCATCGGGACTCAGTTTCTGTCTGTCTCAGTTCTGCTCTCCTGCCGGGCAGCTTTGTGAAGACACCTGAGAGCTACAATGTCACATGCTCCCAGCTTCAAGCCAGCAGAAGGCAAGAGTCAAATCTCCAGTAGAGCAAAAAAAAAAAAAAAAAAATCCCAGAATTTCTATTGATTTAGTTGCAGTCACTATCATCAAGAGAATAAGATGCTCATTGGTCAAGCCCAATTCCTCAGTCTGCTCTTAGACCTTCTATTCATTGGAGACCTGGAGCATGCCTCTCCCACTACCCCCACTACCTCAGTTTGGACAACTTAAAATGTCTCCAGACATTGCCAAGTATGTCCTAAGGAGCAAAAGGGACCCAGGTTTGAAATTATTGGCCTAGTCAACCTGGTTGAGTAGCCAACCTCTCCTTGGTTTGCTACAAAATAGCCATTCAGAATCCTGGAACTAACTCTGGCCCCTTAGCCTTCTTGGAAGCATAACTTAGAAGGAGTCATTATGCATAAGAACCAACCAGATTCTCAGGGCCCACCTCCAGAGACCATAACTTAATAATCATGTGCAGAGTCATTGAATTTGCAGTTTTTACAGAATCTTTGAGACCCAATTCCCAGTTCCATAGAGTACTCTTGGTCATTTTGCCACAAGTTCCTTCACTCGAGATCAATTTACTGAGCATGTACTATGCTAAGAATTGTTCTAAAAGCTGGAAATATCACTTCCTTCATTGAGCTTTCATTCTATTGGGGGAGACAGGCAATAAACATAATAAATAAGTAAATTATATAGTATAAAGAAATGTGGTAAATGACATGGGAAAACATCAAACCTAAATGGGGAGAGGGTAGTGGTAGAGTGGGAATCCTAGGAGTGGAGATAGTAGGGTAGACCGGGTGACCTCAGTGAGGGAATAACATGTGAGCAGGCACCCGGAGGATTGGAGGGAAAATACTCCAGCATGCATCTAAGGGAAGAGCAGATCAGGACAAGGGCAGCCAGTGCAAAGGCCTTGAGGTGGGTATGTGCCTGATTTATTGAATAAGTACCAAGGAGATGACATGGTTGAAGCAGAGTGAGCAAGAGACAAAGGATGAGGGGATAAGAGTTAAGAGTAAATGTGGGGGTGAGGTGGGAAGAATATCACATAGAATCTTGCATAAAATTATATGGACTCCATACAATGTGAAGTGATAAAAGAAATTTTCACATATTGCAATGTAAGGAAGTCATTCTGGCTTATACGTGAGTTAACTTGAATTTTATGCTAATTAAAAGAGCCTGCTTGTAGTCTATCAAACATACATGGTACATCTACTTTAATTATTAGAGAAAAGGACATACTGACCAAAAGTAAAGAACATCCATGTTAAAAGTAAAAATTAAATGCCTCTCTTCCTGGGACACCAGGAAGATATTGCTGGTATTCCTTTGATGATAGGAGTTCCTTCCCAGGTGCTATGGCCATACTGACTCTCTGTATACATGCAGATCTTTTTGTGGTTCTTTTTTTTAACTTTAAAGAAATGTAACCCTGATTGTTTAATACTCTTTGTTCCGACAAAATATAAAACCATGCTTCTCAGGAGTAGTTTCTCAGAGTCATCTGGAAAGTGGCCTTCCAGCCTAGTCTTCAGTTGCTGTTAAGTGACTGAGTCATGTCCAACTCTTTGTGACCCCATGGACTGCAGCACGCCAGGCTTCCCTGTCTTTCACTATCTCCTTGAGTTTGCTCAAACTCATGTCCACTGAGTTGGTGATGGCATTGAACTACTTCATCCTCTATCACCCTCTTCTCCTCCTGCCCTCAGTCTTTGCCAGCATCAGGGAAATCTGACTGTTTGCATCAGGTGACCAAAGTACTGGAGCTTCAGCATCAGTCCTTCCAATGAATATTCAGGGTTGATTTCCTTTAGGATTGACTGGTTTGATCTCCTTGCTGTCCAAGGGCCTCTCAAGGGTCTTCTCCAGCTACACAATTCAGAAGCATCAGTTCTTCAGTGCGCAGCCTTCTTTATGGTCTAAGTCTCACATGTGTACATGACTAATGGAAAAACAATAGCTTTGACTATACAGTAGTTTGGCTCAAATAACAGCCTTTCCTGATCTTATTATTGATTGTGTTAGGTACCTAGAATAGGACAAAGGAGTCCAGAATGGCAGTGGCTAAAAGACAAAGAAGGAAAAAAAATAAATAAATAAATAAATAAATAAATAAATAAAAGACAAAGAAGGGAAAAGCCTACGAAAATAGAACAAAGGAAGGTCCAAGGACCAGAGTGAGAGTCTCATGTGAAACAAACAGCCCTCCTGGCTAGCCCAATTTACACAGGGCAGGCTCATGGGGAGGAGAAAAAACATATAAAAAGACGAGCCAAATTTGAGCCACTGGCTTCTCTTAGTATCTTTTGGGTTGGCCCACCCTCACTCCTCGAGGATGTATTTTCCTTTGCTTGCCAAATAAAATAGCTGTAACACCCAGCCGTAACACTGGTCTATTCATCACTTCAAGTTTTTGCTGCAGTGAGAACCGAGGACACTACAAACTCCCTGGACAATTGTGTGTTGAACTGTTTTCATCGACAGAAACTATGAACGTGTTCTGAGCAGAGATGTGACATGATTTGACTTACATCACGTTGCAGAGTTTGAAATATTTTATGGAGATCAAAGACGGGAAAAGCCAGACTAGTGAAGAGGTTATGAGACAAGAGAACAAGGAATTCATTGGTGACATCACTGAGAATGCGTTCAGTGCAGTGGTGTGGGCAAAAGCCTGGAAAGACTGGTTGAACTGTTTCAGAGCCAAAGTGCAGCATGTGATGTGTGTTTGCATTAACAATTCTTAGAGGAGTTTTGCTTAAGTAGATCCAAAAAGTGACGCTTCAGAGGGAAGGAGCAATGGGATCCAGGAGACTTAGGGTGGGAAGGATGTCAGTAGTTATATGAAGCTGGGAGCAATCTAAGAAGAAACAGACGCTCTGAGACATAGGAGGAGAGACTCACGAGCTGCTGAGCGCATTTGTGAGCGTGAGAGCAAGGACCAGCTCTTATGCTTGAGGGAGTTGTGGCCTTGGGACAAAAGTGTGGTCCGCTTGCCTACCGTGATGACAAGAAGAGGATGAAGGCGAGTCAGTGTCCTGGTGGAAGTTTGTGGAAGTCCTCCTGTTAACTCTTTAATCTTCTCAAGGACGGAAACGCCTTGATCGTTAGCTAAGAATGATGGATGGGAAAAGGGAAGAGATGTCAGAAAGCAAATGGGAGACAGAGCCAATGTGGTTCTAGCGTCAGGAGTGCGGTTCACACCTGAAGAAGGGTCAAGGGATAGGAAAGTGAGGGAGTCCCTTTCCTCTGTGTTGTGTTGACTGGAGGCTGGGGACAGGTAATTTCTTCAGCATCGGTTTTAGGAATGTTTTCAAGACACACCAAGGAATTCATTGAGTCTTAACAAAGTACGGAGGAGAGGGCAAACCCTGGCAGGCAGAACTGGAATTGGGAGACACACGAAAAAAATATCTTGCTGGGCTCTTCTGTCTAAGTTTGATGTTGGCATTGAGTAGTTCTTAATCCTCAGGTATGTAAAGTGTTTTCTTTCTTGCCCTCTCATCACCAACATTTTTTTAAGGTGGGAAAGGGAGAAACTGAGAAGGTATCTAAAAGCCATTGAACCTCTTAGGAGAACAGCTGCTATAAATCACCGGGTACTGTTCCAGCATTAAACTGACAGTGTTGGGAAAACCTGTTGTTTACAGTGAGGATGCTTGTAATCTTCTGGTCACTGTGTGTTGAATAATAGATAGGTGACTATTCGTTCAGCAAAGAAAATAAGATGGAAATGCATTTTTCTAGAGTTATGCATTTTTCAGAAAAGGACTGAGCCATCGGCCCCTCAACATCAGCCTTGCATAAAGGAAGGCCCGACAGGATCAATTAAGTTCACTTGTTGACTCATCCTATTAAAATGTCTTCAGGCCTCTAGGAAAAGATGAGCCCAAAATGCACCCTCATCAAAGAGAAAATTGATGGATGAAAATAGATCAGCCAGCCAAATTGGGTCTGAGAGGCAAGACTAGAGATTGGAAGGACTTAATCTGAAAATCACATAATACTGATGCTAAAAAGGAGCTGACTGTATCTTTCCATTTGTTCCCTTATGTCTTAAAAAAAAAAATAATTTTCTTCCTTCATGCCTTACAATGAATGTATCCAAATTGCTTTATTTCTTTCAAAGTAGTTGCCTTTGCAGCTTAGCACTTATCCTAGTGCTGTTCACATGAGCTGCTTTTGATAACTTTTGTGGAATCGTTTTGCACCACCCAGCATCCTAGTACATCTCCTTTCAGAGGGATTTACTTTCTAGAAACTATCAGGTGTTCTGAGTCAAAGGCTAACAAATAACATGGTGGATCAGATAGGAAATTTGAAATTTTAAAGAGGCCTGATTTTCTAGTACAGTGTAAATTAAATCTACAATTTGCAAAGTTGATATGAGATGTAAAAAGACACTAGTATGTAATTGTAGCCACTTATATCTGAATTTCCCCTTAATTAGAAATAGCTTTATGTTATTTTTTCTGCTTATGTCTTAAAATATATACAGAAAACATACAGATCAAGTGTAATCTCACTGCCAAGAGGTACCTGTGATTTATGTTTTTGCATCTATCTTTTTAAATTTTTCTTTGTTCATATAGAGATCAAAATAAATACTTTTCTTTTGTAAATGGGATTATGATAATAATTTAGCTTGTCATTTATGTTAAATGAATGCCATTCTGTTAGATATAGAACTAGACATTTTTAATGGCTGCATGATGTTGTAGAGAGGATTCAAAAGGTAACCAGCACCCTCCAGATGGACACTTAAGTGGTATCCAAAATGTTGCTGTTATAAACATTACCAGGAACGTTGCTGTCATTCCCAATTCTGTTGTTTACAAACAGGCCTTAACCTGTTCTGCCTATTCACTCATCCTCCTCAGGCTTTCTTCTTGAGGGAACATGTTTTTGAAGAATGATATGGAGTGTCCATAGTCATCATTTTTTAATCTCAAAGTTCAAATAAAAGTGGTTCCTCTGTGGCCAGCCTCGGTGTGGACAGTGGCAGTTCTCATCCCAATGTTGGCCTCTTGGCCAGGAGAAGACAAATTGTGTTAAAAAAAAAAAAAAAAAGTTTGCCTGAGTCACATTTCTAGCCATCTGTCCCCTTGGGAACCCAGGGGACACATTTGAACATGGCCATGCTCTCCAAGCTCACATGATAGGCTGAAAGAATTCGTCTGAGAAAAAAAAAAATAGAGGAAATAGCTTACACATCGTCTAATCTATCCTCTGCCTTCTGTAATGAGATGACCAGGTTCCAGGAAGACGGAGTCCTCCAGTCAGTGTGTGTAGCAGCACCTCATAGATCTGGAGATCCAGGTTCAGACTCCCTGGATCCCTGGTTACAGCATTCTGTGAGCACAAGTAGTCAAAGGCTAAGACTCCATTTTGGAAAACAGAGTTCCAACGTTTAACTCATTGGATTATTTAAAGACCATGGTATATAGTGACTTCTGGATAGTTTTTTGTTTGTTTGTTTCTTCCAGCAATAGCGGAAGGTAGCAGCAACTGTAGAGGAGCAGTTATTGTTATCATAGCAACTGTTGCTGTGGCGGCCGTGCAGCTGTGATAGCACTTGTGGTTGTATAGTTAGAGCAGTGGAGAAAAGTGCATAGCGCTAGCAATAGTTCTTGTAAGAGAAATAGGCACTGTTTGTGGCCGTTGTTGACACATGGTTGCTGTTGATGTCGTTGTTATACGAGTAGCTCCCATTGTGGTATAATGTGGGCAGAACTCTGGCTAGCTTCCCTACTGCTGCTCTCATTTCACCTGTCTTACTAAGGTTTCCAATTCATTATTTTGAACCCGACGTTAAAAGCAGCACTCTCTCTGAGACCCGTGCCCACCATGCTTCTGTGGGGACACCAGTCCTCACTGAGTTCTCTGATGGAGGAGAGCCAAGTCACGCCTGCCTGTAGTTCACATCGCATCCTCAGTTGTCAGGGGCCCCCGATCCCAGGGAAACTCATGCGTGTTTGAAGCCATTGGAGTGGCCGTACGTTTAAAGAATGAAGTGAAAATGCTGTTTATAACACTAATTTTTCTTCTTCACCTTTTCTATTTGCTTTCTTGACAAAATGGACTCCTTAGACAAAGTGTGTGTGGCTTTAAATATTTAAAGGGAAAAGAGGAAAAAGTGTCCATAGGCAGGCAATCAATTATAATTCTCACAAATATAACAAGTGGATCACATTTGAGGGTACATTTTCAAGTCTTGTGTATGGATTTATTTATTGACTCCCCACTGATTAAAAGGAAAAACACTGGTAAATTATAATGCAACTTTTTTGTTTTAATTAAGGGCTAGACATCCACTTGAGATGCTCAAAATCAAATTATATTTTTTCTTAACCATACTCAGATAACCATTCCAAAGGAGAAAATAATTACCTAACCTTCTAAGAAAGGCTGCAGAACTACCATACAACGATTTTCACTAGAAATATTCACATCCAAGCTTCCTCCAATTCATCTGCAGTGATTCAGCATCCAAAATGGTTGTAAGCAGTGACGCCAGTGTTTGTTTAATGTTCATTATGTGCCACACATTGTGCTAGCGATCTTTCCTCATGCTGTGCCTCCATCCAGAAGAGTGGTTTTAATCTGGGCATGATATGGCCCTCAGGAGATACATGGTGGTATTTTTGGTTGTCACAACTGGAGTGAGTGCTCTGGCATCTAGTAGAAAGGGGTCAGGGATGCTCCTGAATATTCTATCAACAAGAAATTGCACTAGCTTTTTACCATTAAAAAAATTAAGCTATTGAAAATTCAAAACAAAAATGCAGTACATCTATAGCATGCCATATTAACATTCTTAATATAAAAATGATATGGAATATTTGAAAATTAGAAAGCAACTAAATTAACAAAATAAATCTAATTTACTTTCATTCCTCCAAGCTTCCTAGGTGTTGTGTTTTAATTTTTGATTGAAGGACTTTGCTATACAATGTTTTGTTGGTTTCTGTTACACAACAGTGTGAGTCAGCCACGAGCATACATATATCCCCTCCCTCTTTAACCTCCCTGCCACCTTTCACCGCAACCTACCCCTCTAGGTGGTCAAAGAGCACCAGGTTGAACACCCTGTGTTATACAGCACAAAAACTTCTGACTCGCTGCTTTACAGGTAGAATGTAGGTTTCAGTGATACTTTCTCAATTTATCCCACCCTCTTATTCCCCCACTGTGTCCATAAATCTGCTCTCTACCTCCGCATTTCTATTCTGCCCTGTAAATAGGTTCATCAGTACCATTTTTCTAGATTCCATATATACACATTATTATACAATATTTGTTTTCCTCTCTTTGACTTAATTCACTCTGTATAACAGGCTCTAAGTTCATCCACCTCACTAGAACTGACTCAAATGTGTTCCTCTTATGGCTGAGTAATATTTCATTGTATATATACGCCACAACTTCTTTATCCAGTCATCTATTGATAGACATCTAGGTTGCTTCCATGTCCTAGCTATTGTAAATAGTGCTGCAACAAACATTGGGATACATGTGTCTTTTTCAATTATGCTTCTCTCAGGGTATATGCCCAGCAGTGGGATTCCTGGCTCACATGGTAGTTTTGTTCCTAGTTTTTAAAGAAATCTCCACGCTGTTCTCTATAGTGGTTGTATCAGTTTACATTCCCACTAACTGTGCAAGAGGCTTCCTTTCCTCCACACCCTCTCCAGCATTTATTTGTAGGGTTTTTTTGGTAGCCCTTCTGACCCATGTGAGGCGATACCTCATGGTAGTTTTGATTTCATTTTCTCTGATAATGAGCAATGTTGCACATATTTTCACGTGTTTGTTGGCTGTCTGTGTGTCTTCTTTGGTGAAATGTCTGTGTAGGTCTTCTCTGCTTTTTTTTGATTGGGTTGTTTGTTCATCTGATATTGAGCTTCATAAACTGCTTTTATATTTTGAAGATTAATCCTTTGTCAATTGCTTCATTTCCAATTATTTTCTCCCATTCTGAGGGTTGTCTTTTCACTAGATGTTGTTCTTAATCAGTTTTGTTATTAGAGTGTAGGTGGTTTACAATGTTCTGTTTCTTATAACAAAGTGAGTCAGTGAGTCAGTCATACATCTACGTGTATCCAGTCTTTTTAGATTCTGTTTCCATAAGTCCTTACAGAATACTGAGTAGAGTTTCACATGCTATACAAATGGTTCTTATTAGTTATCTATTTTACAATATGTATAGTAGTGTATACCTATCAATCCCAGTTTATCCTTTGTCCTCTCCCGCTAGGTAATCATATATTTGTTTTCTACATCTGTGATTAAGTTTATGTTTTGTAAATAGGTTCATTTGAAACACTATTTAGATTCCAAATAAAAAAATATCATATGATGTTTGTCATTCTCTGTCTGGTTTCACTCAGTATGACAATAATAGATTCACCCATGTTGCAAATGGCTTTATTTCATTCTTTTTATGGCTTTCTGAGTAACTCTAAGGCTAATAGAGTTTTGCCAGGAGAATGCACTGGTCATAGCAAATACCCTCTTCCAACAACACAAGACTCTACACATGGACATCACCAGATGGTCAATGCCAAATCAGATTGCTTATATTCTTTGCAGCCAAATATGGAAAAGCTCTATACAGTCGGCAAAACCAAGACGGGAGCTGACTGTGCCTCAGATCATTCACTCCTTATTGCCAAATTCAGACTTAAACTGAAGAAAGTAGGGAAAACCACTAGACCATTCAGGTATGACCTAAATCAAATCCCATATGATTATACAGTGGAAGTGAGAAATAGATTTAAGGGATTAAATCTGATAGAGTGCCTGAAGAACTATGGATGGAGGTTCATGACATTGTACAGGAGGCAGTAATCAAGATCATCCCCAAGAAAAAGAAATGCAAAAAGGCAAAATGGTTGTGTGAGGAGGCCTTACGAAGAGCTGTGAAAAGAAGAGAAGCAGAAGACAAAGAAGAGAAGGAAAGATATAAGCATCTGAATGCAGAATTCCAAAGAACACCAAGGAGAGATAAGAAAGCCTTCCTCAGCAATCAATGCAGAGAAATAGAGGAAAACAATAGAATGGGAAAGACTAGAGATCTCTTCAAGAAAATTAGAGTTGCCAAGGGGACATTTCATGCAAAGATGGGCATGATAAAGGACAGAAATGGTATGGACCTAACGGAAGCAGAAGATATTAAGAAGAAGTGGCAAGAATACACAGAAGAACTATACAAAAAAGATCTTCATGACCCAGATAATCACAATGGTATGATCACTCACCTACAGCCAGACATCCTGGAATGCAAGGTCAAGTAGACCTTAAGATGCATCACTACAAGCAAAGCTAGTGGAGGTGATGGAATTCCAGTTGAGCTATTTCAAATCCTAAAAGATGATGCTGTGAAAGTGCTGCACTCAGTATGTCAGCAAAGTTGGAAAACTCAGCAGTGGCCATGGGTCTGGGAAAGATCAGTCTTCATCCCAATTCCAAAGAAGGGCAGTGCTAAAGAATGTTCAGACTATCAGACAATTTTGCTAACTTCCCAGGCATACTTAGGGTTTTGCTGACAAATGTTTATTTCAGTTTTCCGGGCACTTCCCAGATGCTTGTGCTGGTATATTGCATAAAATCTGTCTCAAAACCCTCAGTACATGAGTGTGTCTTCTTGAGGCTCCTTCTAGGCCAGTGAGAGCTCAGACTGACGTAACCAAGCCACAAGAGAAGGACTTAGTCTTTCCATGCAGAAAGGAGAATTGCACTGTTTCTCTCAAGCTTATCAAGAAAAATTCCCTCACTTCATCTTTGACCTCATGATATTTCTCAGTTTTACTGCATTTCCTTATTTGCTGTTTATACTCATGAGATTCCAAGCAATCACTGAGTAGCTGTCAAATGAGAGGATATGAAACCTTCAAAATTACCATCTAGGGGCTAAAATATAAGAATGGTATTTCTGAGCAAAATGTGCAAAACTTGCATACAGATGGAACATTACTTTTTATGTGTGGAGACATCAGGCAAACCAGGATCAAGTGAAAGAAAATGTCTTTGAAATAACAGTATTTGTGATTTATTCTCATCTTCTGTATTTCAAGCTAATTATCTTTGTTTGAGGTGAAAAACTAAAAAGGACTTAATCTGTTTTTGAAGTTCAGCTCCATCAAATTAGGCAGAATATATATGAAACTTCTTACTGATGGAACTAGGATCCATTAATTATGTAAAAATTAATAGCAACTACATTTATAATATTTTACTTCTTGGCAAATTTCATTTATTGATTCCTTAGAGGCAATCCACTCCCGTATTCTTGCCTGGAGAATTCCACGGACAGAGACGCCTGCCAGGCTACAGTCCGTGGGGTCACAAAGAGTCAGACATGACTGAGCGACTAACACACACACACAGAGGCTTATAATTATTCTAACTCTCTAAGGAACTAACTGTGCACACCATTGAACTAGCAGTCTCAATTTAAGATCAGGACAGGGAAATGAAGACTGTGTTTTAATGGTTTAATTTTTAGGTGAAATGTGTAATGTATGCAAAATCTTATATATATGTTTTTTATTAAGGCAAGAAATGGTGGTGACTAAAGGCTGAATTCTGGAATAAATTAGACATGGAACAGAATAGAAGCTCTGTGGTTGTATTTACTGTTTGAGCAAGTTTATTATCCCCTCCAGGCTGTTTTGTGATCAGTAAAATTAGAATGATAAAAACTTTCTAAAGGAATTGTTGTAGGTAATAATTAAGTGCCTGACATACAAGTAAGCAAGCTTTATGAGTACTGTTCTCTTATTTCAAGAATATTTTCCTTCTGATAAAGAAGGAGAGGGAGACCGAATTTTCAGTCTATGTAATGTGTGATATATGGGCTTCCCCGGTGGCTCAGTGGTAAAGAATCTACCTGCCAATGCAAGAGATGCAAGAGACATGGGTTTGATCCCTGGGTCGGGAAGATCCCCTGGAGAGGTAAACGGTAACCCACTCCAGTATTCTTGCCTGGGAAATCCCATGGACAAAAGAGCCTGGTGGGCTACAGTCCATGGGGTCACAAAAAGTCAGACATGAATTAACAACTGAACTACCAGTGGAATGTATAACATACATTTACTGATTCCATGTATAATGAGGGTTATGGCCCTCTTTGCAAATGAGAACAATGAAAAGCAAAGATCAATTATATGAGTGCCCTTGGTCTCACAGCTACCTTTTTGGTCAAATCAGAATTTGAACTAAAGTTGTTGGACACCTAACCCCTGGGCTCTTATCCAGTACCATGCACTGATGGCTGCTCAATGGTCCTTTTGGGGGTTTGGGAAAGCAGACAGTGAGAGGGGTTCAATAAACCAAGTAGCCTCAAAGGCTACTTCACTTTCTCAGGGCCACCCAGTGACAATGCCAAAACTGATACCAGCTTTCTGAGTCCTACCTGTGGAGCTTTCATATCTCCTAGGCAGCTTTCATATCTCCTTGAAGCTTGCTAGTCTCACAATAATAATAATAATAATAATAATATGTCCCTTAAACCAATGCCCTTTCACCCTTTCTCATTTAAATAAGCCTATTCGTGCACTTTAAGCCTTAAGGCTTAAAGCTCAAAATTCAGAAAACTAAGATCATGGCATCCAGTCTCATCACTTCATGGCAAATAGATGGGGAAACAATGGAAACAGTGGCAGACTTTATTTTGGGGGGCTCCAAAATCACTGCAGATGGTGACTGCAACCATGAAATTAAAAGGCAGTTACTCCTTGGGAGGAAAGTTATGACCAACCTAGACAGCATATTAAAAAGCAGAGACATTACTTTGCCAACAAAGGCTATGGTTTTTCCAGTAGTCATGTATGGATGTGAGAATTGGACTATAAAGAAAGCTGAGTGATGAAGAATTGATGCTTTTGAACTGTGGTGTTGGAGAAGACTTTTGAGAATCCCTTGGACTGCAAGGAGATCCAAGCAGTCCATCCTAAAGAAAATCATGAATATTCATTGGAAGGACTCCAATGATGTTGAAGCTGAAACTCCAGTACTTTGGCCACCTGATGCAAAGATCTGACTCATTGGAAAAGACCCTGATGCTGGGAATGATTGATGGCAGAAGAAAAAGGGGATGACAGAGGAAGAGATGGTTGGATGGCATCAGTGACTCAATGGACATGAGTTTGAGTAAATTCCGGAAGTCGGTGATGGACAGGGAGGCCTGGCATGCTGTAGTCCATGGGATCACAAAGAGTAGGACACAACTGAGTGACTGAAGTGAACTGAACTGACTCATGCACTTAATTGTCTTTCCTGTAATTAGAAATGATCTTTCTTCTTTAAAGTATAAGCCATGCTTTTCTGAGTGATGCTGCTGTCTATGTGAACTCATCATAACAGTTCTCTGTAATTTTTTTAAGTGTCTGTTGAAAGTTCACATCTATAGAGATAGAAACTATTTCCCCTGAAACAGCTGTTGCTTTGAAAAGCACTAGAATTTGTGGAGAGCTGTTTGAAAATTCATCCCTGGATTTTTTTTCTTAACCTATCCATTTCAGAAACACCTGCTCTTTGGTCTCAAGAGTCTGATATAGTAAGCCTCATCTAAACACTCTCTCTTATTGCTGTTTTAATTGTGTGATTCTCTATGTCATTCTACTGTAGTTTTATACTAGGCATACCTTTTATGTGGGTTGACCTTGAAAGAAAAAGCAGTATTACATGACCAAATAACCCAATTTTGTCTTCTACTTCTTTTTTCCTATTGGACCTTTCACTGTTAAGGAACCATGATTAAGTGTTTAAGATCATTCCTATCATTTGTGATTGGTGAAAATCCCTATATCCTCAACGCACTTAATAAATATGCTGGAAAAACTGTAGTCCACTATACTCTATTACTAGTGGGAGGAGAAATATAAATACTCATCCATTTGGTTAGATTAAATCTATTATATAGTCACAGGTGTTTAGAAAGCTTCTGGAAAATGATTGACTTTTTGACTGAAATATAATTGACATACAGTGTTATGTTAGTTTCACATATATAACATTTAAATACATTATAAAATGATCACTGTGCTAAGTCTAACAACCGTCTGTCCCCATACAAAGTTATTAGTTTTATTGGCCATATTCTTTATGCTGTATATTACATCCCCATGACTTATTTATTTTATAAGTGTAAGCTTTACCTCTTACTTCCCTTCATCTATTTCACCCGTCCTTATTCTACCCTCTTCTGGCAACCACTCATTTGTTCTCTGTATCTATGAGTCTGTTTTAATTCTGTTTTGTTGGTTTGTTTTGGTTTTTAGATTCCATGTATAAGTGAGATCTTATTTTATTTGTCTGACTTATTTCACTTAGCATAATACCCTTTATAATGTTGCAAATGACAAGATTTCATTCTTTTTTATGCTGAGTAATATTCCATTATATATGTATATACACACTTTATCCATTCATCCATCTTTGGACACTTAGGTTACTTCCAAATCTTGGTTATTGTAAATAATGATGCGGTGAATATTTTACCTTAAGGCCTAATCTGAAGTCCTCATTCTCCTGCCCTACCTCCTGACTAATGGTTAATTTTAACATAAGAAAAAAAAGTTAACCCATTGTTATGAGTTTTTTAATGTTGAAAATGAAAACATCTGGCTCTATATGGATAAGCCCTTATTATATTTTCTCTTGACCTAATGACCACTAGGTTGACTTTTTAAATGTTATAAATACTCTCTTTCAAGATTTATGTTTAATTTAACTTTGTTTTGTGACCACATTAATATTAGTTATATAGAAGCCTTATTTATTTGTTAATTATTCCTATTATACTATGAGTAATTTATTTCAAGTTTTCACATATGTATCTAAATTTTACATATATGTAAAAAATAAATTTTACATATATAAAAAGTTATATAAATAAAATTTAATATGTACAATTATATTAAAATATATAAAATTGCATATATAATTACATATATTAAATTTATGTAATTATATATATATATAATTAAATGTATGTATATGTAAATTATGTTTGAATGTGAAAGTTCCTCAGTCATGTCTGACTCTTTGTGACCCCATGGCTGTAGCCTGCCAGGCTTCTCTTGTCCATGGAATTCTCCAGGCAAGAATAATGGAATGGGTAGCCATTCCCTTCTCCAGGAGATATTCCTGACACAGGGATCAAACCTGGGTTTCTTGCATTGAAGGCAGATTATTTACTGTCTTAGCCACTAGGAAAGCCCAATTTATGTGTGCATATATATATACATACACACACACACACACACACATAATTGTTTTAAGGAAAGCTATATGTGTGGTATGCTTTATAAGATTTCTAAGACCAGCTTGCTGTTGTCCTGGGAAATGAAAAATTATTTAGGCAGAAATAGATTTCTTGAATTAAGTGTTTTTCTCAAGTGTTGGTGATTCACTTATTTTCTAGTTTTTGCATTATAGAGTCTTGCTCCTTTGCAAGTGACATTTTTCCTTGTTATTTATAAGACTTTTTTTAAATCCATAAAACTCAAAAGTTGTAATAGGATAAGCTTAGACATTTTGTTCTCATTAATTTTTCTTCAGGCCTTTCTTAAAGACAGAAAAATTGCCTGGTGTTGTTTTCTTTTTTACTTACTCTGCTTCATCAATTCTGTTGTATTTCAGGTTTTCCTCATATGTATTTTTCCATGTTTCTGACCTTTTCTCCCATTAGTTTTATCTACTTTTGCCTGCATTCTGAGTGTATTTAACAAGGTTGCTAAATTCTGCAGTAACTGATTTCTGTGGATATTTTATCATCTTTCACTGCCTTTCTTACTGTTTAACACATTTTTATATATTTTATAATTTTTGTGAATGCTACATGTTTATTAAAGAATAATCAGAAAATACAAGAAAAGAAAAAGTAAACACTCAATACAGCATCATAGAGATAATTGCTGCTGTTGATATTTATTTTCCCAGCTCCAAATATTTCTTACATTTGAAAACTATCCACTTTTTGACTTTGTATATATATGTAATGTATGTTTCATGAAGGTGTTCATACTACTTGTTAACCTGATTTTTAAAACTGAGGAACAGTTTCCCTGATGATGCATATAGATTTAGTTCAACATTGTTAATAGCCTCATATAAATCTAATTAGATGAATTTTCTATAATTAATGTTCCATTAGCTAAAAGACATCTAGGAGTTTTACAGATTTTTTCTTATTGAAAAGTTGCTGTACAATATTATGTAAGTTACAGGTATACAGTATAGTGATTCACAGTTGTTAAAGGGGTCGCACAATTGCCCTCATCTCACATGCTAGTAAAGTAATGCTCAAAATTCTCTAAGCCAGACTTCAGCAATATGTGAACTGTGAACTCCCTGATGTTCAAACTGGTTTTAGAAAAGGCAGAGGAACCAGAGATCAAATTGCCAACATCCGCTGGATCATTGAAAAAGCAAGAGAGTTCCAGAAAAACATCTATTTCTGCTTTATTGACTATGCCAAAGCCTTTGACTGTGTGGATCACAATAAACTGTGGAAAATTCTGAAAGAGATGGGAATACCAGACCACCTGACCTGCCTCTTGAGAAATCTGTATGCAGGCCAGGAAGCAACAGTTAGAACTGGACATGGAACAACACCCTGGTTCCAAATAGGAAAAGGAGTACGTCAAGGATGTATATTGTCACCCTGCTTATTTAACTTCTATGCAGAGTACATCATGAGAAACACTGGACTGGAAGAAACACAAGCTGGAATCAAGATTGCCGGGAGAAATATCAATAATCTCAGATATGCAGATGACACCACCCTTATGGCAGAAAGTGAAGAGGAGCTAAAAAGCCTCTTGATGAAAGTGAAAGAAGAGAGTGGAAAACTTGGCTTTAAAGCTCAACATTCAGAAAACGAAGACGTAGCATCTGGTCCCATCACTTCATGGGAAATAGATGGGGAAACAGTAGAAACAGGTCAGACTTTATTTTTGGGGGCTCCAAAATCACTGCAGATGGTGACTGCAGCCATGAAATTAAAAGATGCTTGTTCCCTGGAAGAAAAGTTATGACCAACATAGATAGCATATACAAAAGCAGAGACATTACTTTGCCGACTAAGGTCCGTCTAGTCAAGGCTATGGTTTTTCCTGTGGTCATGGATGGATGTGAGAGTTGGACTGTGAAGAAGGCTGAGCACCGAAGAATTGATGCTTCTGAACTGTGGTGTTGGAGAAGACTCTTGAGGGTCCCTTGGCTGCAAGGAGATCCACCCAGTCCATTCTGAAGGAGATCAGCCCTGGGATTTCTTTGGAAGGAATGATGCTAAAGCTGAAGCTCCAGTCCTTTGGCGACCTCATGCGAAGAGTTGACTCATTGGAAAAGACTCTGATGCTGGGAGGGATTGGGGGCAGGAGGAGAAAGGGACGACCAAGGATGAGATGGCTGGATAGCATCACAGACTCAATGGACGTGAGTCTGAGTGAACTCTTGGAGTTGGTGATGGACAGGGAGGCCTGGCGTGCTGCAACTCATGGGGTCGCAAAGAGTCGGACAAGACTGAGCAACTGAACTGAACTGAAAGGGGTCGCACAGAGTCGGATACAACTGTAGCGACTTAGCAGCAGCAGCAGCAGCAGCAGAGTTATTGTAAAATATTGACTATACTTCCTGTGTCATACAATATAATCCTTATAGCTGATTTTGTACTTAATATTCTACACCTCTTAACCCCCTCCCTCTAAGTTGCCCCTCTCCACCTCCTTCTCCGCACTGGTAACTACTAGTTTGTTCTCTGTGACTCTGCTGCATTTTTGTTATATTCACTAATTAGTTGTATGTTTTAGATTGCATGTATAAATGATATCATAGAGTATTTGTTTTTATCTGTCTGATTTACTTTGCATAATGCCCTCCAGGTCCATTCACGTTGCAGAAAATGGCAAAATTTTCTTCTTTTTATGGCTCAGTAATACTCCAGTGTGTATATGTACACCTCATCTTCTTTATCCATTCATTTTTTGATCCCTGATGATTAGTGATGTTGATAACATCAGTTTTCTTTATTGTTTGCTGGTTTCGTGTATCATTGGTGTCTTTTTTTAACTTTAATTACCCTCTTTCTTCTACATAATTTGGGTATTATTTAATTATCCACTTTATCTTTCCCCTGACTGTGCAGCCTTTCAGAAGTGTAGATTATTGTGGAAAGAGTCTCCTATTAGAATCACCAATTCCAGGGCTATGACATCTCCCTGAGAACTTTTCAAAACTAAAGGGCATTGTTTTTGTTATCTGCTTAATTCTCTGCCTTCTTAGTTTTCCTTTCAATTATGGTCAGCTAATTTCTTACTCTTCCGTTTCTCTTTGCTGTTTGTAAAAGTTTGTTTTATGATTTATTCTGCATTTTTGTTTGTTTTTCATAGTAGGATTTGTCTGGAAAAGCTAGCCTTCTATTACCAGCAGCTGAATCCCTAGCTGTTTTTTCATGTTGGAGAAACATTGTCTCAAAGGCATCTGTGGCCCTTTCCTTCCCGTCTTCTCTTATTCCATCAGAACCTCGATGATTGTGCTAGTGGATACTTAGGTTGAATTTAGTGTTCTGTGCCTCACATGTTCATTTTACTTTTGGGGGGAAAAAACTTGTATTTCCACAGAGACTATATGTGAAAACTGTATTTTCTTGATCCTAAACATAATAACCCTTGAACAGTTTTTAAAAGAATGAAGAGAAAGTGTCTATGTATCTTTATTCTAAAGGAAATGACAATGAATATAATACTGCGTTTCCTGCCAACAGTTTTTTTCTTTTTAATGTAGACACACAGATACACTGGCCAACTAACTGTGTTTAATAGGAATCACTCTATTATCTCTACACTACCCAGTAGCGTAGCCACCAGTCACATGGTGCTGTTCAGCATCTGAAATCCAGATAGTCTTTTTTGAGATGTGCTATAAGTGGGAGATATTCTCCAGATTTGGAAAACCTATTATAAAAAAAAAAAGAGTGTAAAATATCTCATCTATAACTTTTATATTGATGATGTGTTGAAATAGTATTTTGGTTGTTATGAGTTAAAATTATGAAAATTAACTTCTCCCATTTTGTTTCTTTACTGTTTTATTAAGCATGGTTTCCAGATTTTGACAATAATTTATGTGAATTTATAGCTGTCTCTTCCTATAATTATATTGGAAAGAGATGGTATATACTGTTTTATTTTTTTTCACTCAGCTTTATAGCAAAGGAAGTTTTGCATGCCATACAGAATTCCTCAAAATTATCATTTTAAAAATAATTCAGTTTTTATTATTTAGAGATACGATAGCATATTTAAGCTTTAAATAGTATGTTTTAATTCATTTTATTAAAGTATAGTTGATTTACAGTGTTGTATTAATTTCTACTATACAGCACGGTGATTTTTTTCAGATTATTTTTCATTATGGTTTACCACAAAATATTGGATATAGTTCCCATGCTATTTAGTAGGATCTTGTTTATCCATTCTATATGTAATAATTTGCATCTCAGTCCCTCTTCCAAAGCCCCTGCTGCTGCTGCTGCTGCTAAGTCACTTCAGTCATGTCCGACTCTGTGTGACCCCATAGATGGCAGCCCACCCCGCTCTTGGCAACCACAAGTCTGTTTTCAATGTTGGTGAGTCTGTTTCTATTTTGCAGATAAATTCATCTGTGTCATATTTTAGATTCTACGTGTAATAGACTATGATATTTGTGTTTTTCTTCCTGACTTACTTCACTTAGTATGATAATCTTTAGGTTCATCCACGTTGCTGCAAATGGTATTATTTCATTGTTCGTTATGGCTGAGTAGTAGTCGATTGTACAAAGGAATGATGTCTTCTTTATCCACTCATTTGTTAATGGACTTTTAGGTTGTTTCCATGTCTTGGCTATTGTAAAGAGTGAACATAGGGGTGAACATATCCTTTTCCATTACAGTTTTGTCAAGAGGTATGCCCAGGAGTGGGATTACTGGACTTAGCAGCAGCAGTAGCACGACAACTTTATTTTTAGTTTCTTGAGGAACCTCCAAACTGTTTTCCATAGTTCAGTTCAGTCGCTCAGTCATGTCTGACTCTTTGCAACCCCATGGACTACAACACACCAGGCTTCACCGTCCAGCACCAACTCCCATAGCTTCTCAAAATTCATGTCCATCGATTTGGTGATGCAATTCAACCATCTCATCCTCCGTCGCCCCTTCTCCTCCTGCCCTCAATCTTTCCCAGCATCAGGGTCTTTCCAGTGAGTCACTTCTTCGTACCAAGTGGCCAAAGTATTGGAGTTTCAGCTTCAGCATCAGTCCTTCCAATGAATATTCACAATTGATTTCCTTTAGGATGGACTGATTTCCTTTAGGATGACTCCTTGCAGTCCAAGGGACTCTTAAGAGTCTTCTGCAACATCATAGTTCAGAAGCATCAGTTCTTCGGTGCTCAGCTTTCATTATACTCCAGCTCTCACATCCATACATGGCTACTGGAAAAACCATAGCTTTGCCTGGACGGACTTTTCTTGGCAAAGTAAGGTCCCTGCTTTTTAAAATGCTGTATAGGCTGGTCATAACTTTTCTTTGAAGGAGCAAGCGTCTTTTAATTTCATGGCTGCAATCACCATCTGCAGTGATTTTGGAGCCCCAAAAAATAAAGTCTGACACTGTTTCCACTCTTTCGTCATCTATTTCCCATGAAGTGATGGGACTGGATGCCATGATCTTCATTTTCTGAATGTTAAGCTTTAAGCCAACTTTTTCACTCTCCTCTTTCACTTCCATCAAGAGGCTTTTTAGTTCCTCTTCACTTTCTGCCATAAGGGTGGTGTCATCTGCATATCTGAGCTTACTGATATTTCTCCCGGCAATCTTGATTCCAGCTTGTGCTTCTTCCAGCCCAGCGTTTCTCATGATGTACTCTGCATAGAAGTTAAATAAGCAGGGTGACAATATACAGCCTCGACGTACTCCTTTTCCTATTTGGAACCAGTCTGTTGTTCCATGTCCAGTTCTAACTGTTGCTTCCTGACCTGCATATAGGTTTCTCAAGAGGCAGGTCAGGTGGTCTGGTATTCCCATCTCTCAGAATTTTCCACAGTTTAGTGTGATCCACACAGTCAAATGCTTTGGCATAGTCAATAAAGCAGAAGTAGATGTTTTTCTGGAACTCTCTTGCTTTTTTGATGATCCAGTGGATGTTGGCAATTTGATCTCTGATTCCTCTGCCTTTTCTAAAACTAGCTTGAACATCTGGAAGTTCACGGTGCATGTATTGCTTAAGCCTGGCAAGATGAGCTCCCTGACACTAATGGTTTGAAGAGACAGCAGTCTCTGGTCTGAACATAACTCTAGTCATTTGATCATGTAGAGAGACTCATGAAAGACATTAATATCAGTCAGCAAAATAAAATGCATTTTCACAAATAGTGAGCAGTTCAGTTGGACTAGCCAGCTGCATTTTTGGAAAGAGAGCAAAGTGCATTAGTAGTTTCACACGCTGATACCTGAGATGGAGGCATGGGAGATACTTTAGCAAACTTCATAATAAAAATATAAACAAATTACCAATGTGGTACAGGTATTATTCTATTGCAGGTACCTAGTTATCAAGCAAAATACCAAATACTATTATCAGGTAAAGTGGGAAGACTTTCCCTTAAGACTTCAACTATGGGTAAGAAAGTTGTTGGGAGTTTAAGAAAAATTTAATGTAGACTAAAAAAAGTCCTTGATTTTAGAATGGGAAAGAACAATGTAATGATTAGCATTGACAAAATTGCTTCTTACTTAAATTATCCAACCTCAGTATAATGTCCAAGTGAGTTTGTGTGTGTATTTTCCTTTCTCTTTTTTTAGTGATAAGAACTATACTTGAAGCAACCCTCATTCAAGCCTTGAATCTGCTAAATTAATAGTCAGTTTACTGGTCCAAAACAATTTGGTTAAGTGCTTGTCTTTGTACTAAAGAATATATATCAGAACTAGAAAGCTTCCTTAAAGTCATTTATCTCTCTTTGTACTCTTCACATCATGTTTATCTACTAAGTTAATTAATAGTGGCCAACTCATAAACAAATAGAAGGAATGTCTTGTAATGAAAGGTGTAAAGATTTTGACTGAAAGATAGTGATACAATATGACTTAAATATTGCTTTGTCATTCAATTAAGGCTTATGAGGATTTCGTTTATTTTTGTTCACCTTTTCATTGGAAAGTCAAGGTGTTTATAAATCCAGACTAATGAGAACAGCAGTTAGCTACACCTGCTCATAGACCTATGTGTGTTGGTGTATTTTGACAGGTAGAATGTATTGTAATTTAACTCCCACTGTATGCAGTTCTCTTTTCTTTCCAATTTATAACAATCCCAAAAAGAATGCAGTAAGGGGCATACTTATTCTGTAATATGTTTTTGTGTTTTCATTTATTTTGTAAACTCATTTCCAATTTAGTTACACTGCCAGCTTTGCCATGATTTATGGTTATAACTTCTTTGTTTTGGTTATATATTTCTATCTGCATGAAAATGCTCTGATAAATGTAAGCTGATATATTTCCAAATTAAAATGCTGTGTTCTGTGTGAGTATTTAATACACTAAAGACATTTTTAACACAATAGCTGCTTGAGACAGAAATTTCTCTTAAAGCACTACTGAGTGATAAAATACACAAGATATGTGTATATGATTTACGAAACTATCACCAAGCGATCCTGTGTTGATTTGATGTCTTTCTCACTAACGGGTAACTATTAATAATTAATCAAAGAGGACAGTTGGTTCAGTTGTTCTCAACAGGGACAATTTTTCCCCCAGAAAATATTTGGTAACATCTGGAAACATTTGTGCTTATCACTACTGAGGGATGGGTACTGTTGGCATCCAGTGGGTGGAGGCCAGAGATACTGCTCAGCATTCTGCAGTGCACCAGACAGCCCCTCACACCAACAAAGAGTTCTTTGTCCAAAACTGCCAATAGTGCCAAGGATGAGAAACTCTTGTCTGAGCTGAAGAATTTAAATCCCCTTCATATACTTTAAGTGTGGTCAACCATATTCCCCTATCTACTAGCCCTTGTCAAAGCAATGCAAACGTACTTGATTGTGCCTACCTCTCTGGCTTGATCTAAATTGGCGAGAGTCTGAGAAATTGAGGTGGTTGAGCTAATCCCATCTGAACCTTCACTGGTTCAGACACACACACACACACACACACTCACTCACTCACCACTCTTTCAATCTCAACATAGAGCTTGTCTCTCTCACCTATATACAGGCAGCCCAAAAGTTATCACAATCATTCTGACTTGCTGACAGCCCACCCCTGCCATGTTGGTTTCTTATGGCTTTTTAATGAACCAATGAGAGAGGCAGTGGGGAATACAGACAGTTAGGCAGCGGCACTGTGAATAGTTACTTGCTCTCCAAGCTAGCTGTGATGCTTGCCAAGCCTCAGCTCTTGTATGCCTGGCTTTTGAACACCCTTTCAATGTGGTTCCTGTGGAGACAAGTGGCTATGACTTCCCTTTCAATAGGTCTACTGTTTGCAGTCTGCCATTCCCAATGACTTGCAGGACAGAAAAGATAATAGTGAGCTATTCAGAGTCAGTAATTCTGTGTTCCAGAGACTAATTCTACAGCATGTGGTAGACACGCCTTTCTTTCCACATACAGGGTGTGTGTGAGTGTCTTCCTTTGAAAAGCACCAAGGGAATTCGTATGGTTTTACACTCTGGATGGGGAGAGAGAAAAAATTCTAAAGGAAAGGAAGATCTGTCATGTCGCTCCCTCTCCTCTCTCAAACACATTTATTTCTGTTCCTGGGTGTCAATCATTCAACACGTAATTACCAAGTATTTACAACATACAAAGCATTCATGTGGAACTGTTAATACAAAGAAGGAAAAATAACCTCTTCTCTGAATTCCTCCAAAAATTTGGGGAAAAGGTGAAATGATGTTACACAAGAGCGACCTCAAGGCAGGATGGGATTTATAACCAATATAAAGCTTCCTGGGTGGCTCAATGGAAAAGAATCCACCGGCAATGCAGGAGGTGCAGGTTCAAGCCCTGATCCAAGAAGATCCCCTGGAGAAGGAAATGGCAACTCACTCCACTATTCTTGCCTGGAAAATCCCATGGACAGCAGAGCTGATGGGCTAGAGTCCTTGGTGTCCCAGAAGAGTTGGGCATGACTTAGCGGCCAAACAGTAAGAAGGTGGTGATAAGGGATAGCAAAACTCACAAGAGGTACAATAATACATGACAGTCTCAGCTCCATTCCCCGCTCCCATGCTTGTGGCAGACATAAGATGAGTCGTATCCCTCTTTCCTGCTGTACCCAGACATGGACTCGGAAATCTTTTCATCATCGCAATGCAAGTGGGCATAACAACTCAATGGGAGAAGGTGTCTGAGAGGCACACTAGTTGCCCACCTTAACCTATAGACTCAGAAGTCACATAGGTTTGGAGAGAATAGACTGATGGGTGGATGATGTTTCGGTAGCAAGAAGGATATTTCAGGTCTGAGTCTGACACCATAAGATCATAGTGAATGGAAAGTATTTGGAGAGTTCAGAAGCATGTAAGCAGGAACCTGGTGCTTTATTGAATTAAGTGGAACAGTCAGAGAAGTTGCAAGTTTGGCGAAAATGTCAGAATGGAGCCTTAAAATTATGTACCTCAGCTGCTGCTTTCTTACTCCTCCATTCTGACGTTTCCTCTCCATGTCACCATCTCACCTTTTCCATACGCCCTCTCTTTCTGACATCACCCACCCCTAAGAATAAGACTGTTGAAAAGAAGAACATAAGAATAAAATCAGAGGCCTTTCTTTGTCTTGCTGAACTAGTTGTATAACTGATTACCAATTTCAGCATTCTGCCTATGTAATTTTTTATTCTCTTCAGTGATTTCAGGTCTCAGTTTATTGATAATATAATAATAATGGTAAATACTTACAGCTAACATTTACTGGGTACCTCCCCCAATGCTTGATATACATGCATAACTTCATTTCATCTTCAGAACAACTCTTTGAGGATAATTAGTATTAACATCTCCCTTTTGCAAAAGAGACATAGTTCAGTAACTTGCCCAAGATCGTCTAGTCAGGAAACAATGGAGATGCCTGGCTCTGAAATCCATGCAATTAATAACACTGCTGTTCATCCTAGTAGAGAAAGATAATTCAAATAAATGATTTATCATGATGAGAAATACAGATGTATTTAAGGAACAGTGAGACATTACTTTCTTCCATGTGTGTGGGTTTGGGGATGGGTGGAAATATTAAGGAAATGTTTTCCTCTTCATGTTCCTCTCAGAGTTCTGAGGGAAGGAAAACTAAAAATCTGCTGAATGAAGGAAGCACTCAGGTGTCCCCAAATGGATTCATTTGAGAACAACCTTAGTGACAGGAGATGAACCAGAAAGTCAGGGAAGGGGAATGAGCTCATTTAGCTGCAGAATCTAGTATTCATTTGAGTAAACGTATTGTTTCTGAATAATTCTTTGTCCCAGACATGATGCATTTGGCACAGATACCTGGCCACTCATTCTTTTTCTTCCAAAACCTGTGAAAAATATATTCATCTGCTCTTGCATCATAGTTGTGGCTCATGCAGTACCTTTTCCTGGAGACATACACACACCTTCATTTCCCTCTGTGCAAGAATGTGCAGATGAAGTCAGGTCTTTCAACACCATCCCAGGCAATCACGGAGCTGTTGGGAGATACTGCTTGGGGAGCTTTTCTTTGTCACTGCTAACACACACACCGGCACAGTTTGCAGTACTCTGTGGGTCCTTCTGATGTTTGGAAGTCAGCCACCCTTATTGTTACATAGGTTTATTCTGTCAACAGGACAGCTACCTTACCAAGTCTAATTATACACATAAAAAAAAGGAAAATGTGCACGTATCAAGCTGGGAATAGAAGTCAAAGCATAACAGAAAAGAGAGACTTTTAATTCAGTAACGTCAGTTATCTTTTCCTGTCAGCTCGTGGTTTAATTCAAGCACTCTTATATGGAAGCACTGGGTCAAGAATCCTCCTTCTGGAGTCTTGGGGAATACAGTCATTCTTGTCCAGCTGCAGCCAGACTGTGTTTGGAGGCCATTCCCACTGCTTTAATTAGGGGGAAAAATTTAATGTTGTAAATTCATAGCATGTCACTCCTAATTCCTATACAATCCATCACACTCAGAGCCTGCGTGTGGCAGCTCTTTTTAATAAAGGATTGTGCTGAGCACCTGCTGGGACTAAAACACTTTATCATCTTTGCTAGCTCCAGGAGTCCTAGCATTATGTCAGATTTGACTCCAAAAAATATTATTATAAGCCTTGGAATTAGAAACCCAACAATGGAACTAGCTGATTTCAATTGCCTGTGAACTTATCGTATTTTGAGGAATAAAACTTGGTAAGTTTTCATTTTAATCAAAACCTATAACAGTATTGGGGGTATTTGTCTGAAATGAATGGTCTCCATCTTTCTGGATGCTATTGGATAATGACTCTCTCATCCATGAATTAATTGTAAAGCTAGAAATACACTAAGAATATCAAATTGTATCCCTCACATAACTTTTTGTTTCATCAACTCAGAGCTTAAAAGATGGGAGTGAAAAGCCATCGAGAGACAATTTTTAAAGTATCTTTCCAACTGCAGCATGTGGGAAGTTCATCAGTGCTTGCCATATCTCAAGCATCGTCCAAGAGTAAAGGGGCTTATTGAAGAGTCACAAGTTGTTGGGGTAACTTTCAGGGAAAAACTAACTTTCTAATAGTAGTGTCCAAGGAACATGTGTAAAACCTCCTGTAGTATTTCTCAGCTGAGTGACATCCCCCTCAATACTGAAGCCCAATTCCACAAGTCTGAGCTCTTTTCTACTTACCCCAGTGGTCTCTTTGCAGTTTGTATTGAGACTGTTAAACAACAATATTAAAAGCTCAGATGGTAAAGTATGCACCTGCAATGCAGGAGACCTGGGTTCAATCCCTGGGTTGGGAAGATCCCCTGGAGAAAGGAAAGGCTACCCACTCCAGTATTCTGGCCTGGAGAATTCCATGGACTCTGTAGTCCATGGGGTCGCAAAGAGTCGGACACAACTGAGCAACTTTCACTTTTACCTTTCACTTGGAGTATAGTTGATTTACAATGCTGTGTTAGTTTCTGCCGTACAGCAAAGTAAATCAGTTTTACGGATACATATATCTACCTTTTTAAAATTTTTTTCCCATACAGGTTTGAATAGAGTTCCCTGTGCCATTCAGTAGGTTCTCATTAGTTGTCTATATATCAGTTCAGTCGCTCAGTCATGTCCAGCTCTTTGCGGCTCTATGGACTGCAGCATGCCAGGCCTCCCTGCCAGTCACCAACTCCTGGAGTTTACTCAGACTCATGTCCATTGGGTCAGTGATGCCAGTACCACCTCATCCTCTGTCGTCCCCTTCTCCTCCCACCTTCAGTCTTACCCAGCAACAGGGTCTTCCCTAAGAAGCCAGTTCTTTGCATCAAGTAGCCAAAATATTTGAGTTTCAGCTCCAACATATCAGTCCTTCCAATGAATATTCAGGACTGATTTCCTTGAGGATGGGCTGGTTGGATCTCCTCATAGTCCAAGGGACTCTCAAGAGTCTTCTCCAACACCGCAGTTCAAAAGCATCAATTCTTCGGTGCTCAGCTTTCTTTGTCGTCCAACTCTCACATCCGTATATGACTACTGGAAAAACCATAGCTTTGACTAGATGGACCTTTGTTGGCAAAGTAATGTCTCTGCTTTTTAATATGCTGTCTAGATTGGTCATAACTTTTCTTCCAGGGAACAAGCATCTTTTAATTTCATGGCTGTAGTCACCATCTGCAGTGATTTTGGAGCCCCCCAAAATAAAGTCTGACACTGTTTCCACTGTTTCCCCATCTATTTGCCATGAAGTGATGGGATCAGATGCCATGATCTTAGTTTTCTGAATGTTGAATTTTAAGCCAACTTTTTCACTCTTCTCTTTCACTTTCATCAAGAGGCTCTTTAGTTCTTCTTGCTTTCTGCCATAAGTGTTGTGTCATCTGCATATCTGAGGTTATTGACATTTTTCTTGGCAATCTTGATTCCAGCTTGTACTTCATCCAGCCCAACATTTCTCATGATGTACTCTGCATATAAGTTAAATAAGCAGGGTGACAATATACAGCCTTGACGTACTCATTTCCCAATTTGGAACCAGTCTGTTGTTCCATGTCCAGTTCTAACTGTTGCTTCTTGACCTGCATACAGATTTCTCAGGAGGCAGGTGAGGTGGTCTGATATTCCCATCTCTTGAAGAATTTTCCAGTTTGTTGTGATCCACACAGCCAAAGGCTTTGGCATAGTCAATAAAACAGAAGCAGATGTTTTCTAGAACTCTCTTGCTTTTTTGATGATCCAGTGGATGTTGGCAACTTGATCTCTGGCTCCTCTGCCTTTTCTAAATCCAGCTTGAACATCTGGAAGTTCATGGTTCATGTACTGTTGAAGCCTGACTTGGATAATTTTGAGCATGACTTTGCTAGCATGTGAGATGAGTGCAATTGTGGGGTAGTTTGTTAGAACCCTGCATTCAAATGGGTATATCTTTCCTTTTCTCCTTTGCCTTTCACTTCTCTTCTTTTCACAGCTATTTGTAAGGCCTCCTCAGACAACCATTTTGCCTTTTTGCATTTCTTTTTCTTGGGGATGATCTTGATTACTGCCTCCTGTACAATGTCATGAACCTCCATCCATAGTTCTTCAGGCACTCTATCAGATCTAATCCCTTGAATCTATTCGTCACTTCCACTGTATAATTGTAAAGGATTTGATTTAGGTCATACCTGAATGGTCTAGTGGCTTTCCCTACTTTCTCCAATTTAAGTCTGAATTTGGCAATAAGGAGTTCATGATCTGAGCCAGTCAGCTCCTGGTCTTGTTTTTGCTGACTCTATAGAGCTTCTCCATCTTTGGCTGCAAAGAATACAATCAGTCTGATTTCAGTATTGACCATCTGGTGATGTCCATGTGTAGAGTCTTCTCTTGTGTTGTTGGAAGAGGGTGTTTGCTATGACCAGTGCCTTCTCTTGGCAAAGCTCTATATATAGTAGTGTGTATATATCAACCCCAATCTCCCAGTTTATCCCTCCCCCATAATTTCCCCTTTGGAAACCACAAGTTTGTTTTCTACATCCGTGACTCAAGTTCTGCTTTGTAAACAGGTTTATTTGTGCCTTTTTTTTTTTTTGTATTCCACATATAAGCAGCATCATATGATATTTGTCTTTCTCTTCCTGACTTACTTACTCAGTATGACGATCTCTAGGTCCATCCATGTCACTGCAGATGGCATTATTTCATTCTTTTTTATGGCTGAGCAATATTCCATCACATATATGCACCACATCTTCTTTATCCCTTCCTCTGTCAGTGGACATTGAGCTTGCTTCCACGTCCTGGCTATTGTAAATAGTTCTGCAGTGAACATAGGGATGTACATATCATTTCGAATGATGGTTTCCTCTAGATATATCCCCAGGAGTGGCTTTGGTGGATCATATGGTAGCTCTGTTTTTAGTTTAAGAAATCACCATAGCATTACACTTCTGTATTTAAAATGGATAACCAACAAGGACCTACTGAATAGCACTTGGAGCCCAGCCCGGGTGGCAGGGGGTTTAGGGGAGAGGGTACACCTGTATATGCATGGCCAAGTCCCTTCACTGTTCACCTGAAACTATCACAACATTGTTAATTGGCTATACCCCAACACAAAATAAAAGTTAAAAAAAAAAAAGAAATCTCCATATTGTTCTCCATAGTTGCTATACCAGTTTACATTACCACCAACATTGTAGGAAGGTTCCCTTTTGTCCATACCCTCTCCAGCATTTATTGTTTGGAGACTTTCTGATGATGGCCATTACAACTGGTGTGAAGTGATTCCTCATTGTAGCTTTGATTTGCATCTCTCTAATAATTAGAGATGTTGAGCATCTTTTCATGTGCCTCTTGGCCATCTGTATGTCTTCTTTAGGGAAATGTCTATTTAGATCTTATGCCCATTTTTTGATTAGGTTGTTGGTTTTTTGATACTGAGCTGCATGAGCTGTTTGCATACTTCAGAGATTAATCTCTTGTCAGTCACTTCATATGCAAATATTTTCTCCAATTCTGTGGGTTTTCTTTTCATTTTGCTGATGGCTTCCTTTGCTGTGCAAAAGCTTTTAAGTTTAATTAGGTCACATTTGTTTGTTTTTATTTTCATTACTCTCAGAGGTGGATCAAAAAGAAATCTTGCTGCAGTTTATGTCAGAGAGTGTTCTGCTTATATTTTCCTCTAAGGGTTTTATAGTATCCGGTCTTACATTTAGGTCTTTAATCCATTTTGAGTTTATTTTTGTGTACAGTGTTAGAAAATGTTCTAATTTCAAGGAATGACATCACTGTCTTTTGGCACAAAATAACACCACCAGGAAGACTAAAACAACTGTGCTGGCCAGGAAAACCGCAGAAAGTGTTTTCAAAAGTTTTGCAGTCAGAGAGAAGTTGCAATAATCTTCAACTCCTTTTACAGTCCATAGCCTCAGATTCTTCATCTTTAAAATGGGGATCATTTTAATCGCAATACAGTATTACCTATGAGAAAACAATGAGATAACATACATTAAACCCTTAACCCAAGGCCTAGCACCAGAGGAGCAATAGCTGGCAGCTGCTGTTGTCCTCCTTATCCTTGTCGCCAGGTACAGCCAAAGAAAGACAAATACCTGTTGCCATAACACAGGGGAAGGCAGGCAGTCTGGGAAGCTGCCAGGTTTTGTCCCAGGAGGCGCTACAGAGCTGAAATGAACAAGCTTACCCGTGTGTCACTGAGCCACTCTGGGCCATCATTTCCAACTCTGTCAAGCTGAGATAACCTCTCCCTCCTCCTCCTCCTTTGGTTGGGGAGGTATGTGGTAGCTGATCGACGTTTGTAGAAGAAACATGTCATGGGATAATTATATGGTGATGAATACCTTGCTTCCAGGTCTCTTGTTTCCTCCCCAGAGTATAAAGTTATTCTTGCAGCTCTCTGACTAACATGGCTGGGTAACAGAACCTTCCTGGGCAATCTATCATCCTATTACTTTATAGCTGGAATTTGATTATTTAGTCATTTGGACTCTGCTACAGACTGCTGCATACTGCTGAACAGCACGTAATCAATTAGCGCTCAGTTTTCCTGTTGTCACACCTGTATGTTGGAATGGGCACCTTTGAGACCTCAGGAGTATTCTTGGAGTCTTGAAGACTCAATACTGGCCAGCTCTTTTCTGACACGTAGTTTCATGCATTCTCAGCTAAATATGATGCTTCTTAGGATGCTCTTTTGTAATTGATTTGCAGGCATCTGTTGTGAAAGCAGATGCGACTCATTCAAATCCACACATAAGGATGTCTTGGTTTGAAATGAGAATATTATGTTTTCTCAGGCTTATTATGTGTCAAATGTCAATATGTGAGTTTCCAGTAATGCAGACATGGCTGGTAACCAAAATGGAAGTGTATTTTAACATCCCTGTTTCAGAGCCGGAGACCCTGTAGAAAGAAGCATTGTTCTTGTAAATAAACTCATCACGAACTGGTAGATTAGAATCTCTGTAATTCAGTAAAGTTTACAAAATCAAATTACTTGTTGGAATTATGCAGAGGAAATATCCCCAAAGAACACAGAGAATCATAATGATAAAAGAACATGGTTAATAAATCACACTGCCAGAAACCATTTATCAGACCGGGGAGTGGTAAATACGGTCCAGCCCACTGCCTGTGTTTATAAATAAAGTTTTGCTGTAACATAATCACACTTACTTGGTCTCATGTTATCTGCAGCTGTTTTGTCACTGCAGCTGTAGAGCTGAGTAGTTGCAACAGAGGCCATATGGCTTGCAGAACCTAAAATATCACTTTGTCCTTTACCGAGAACGTTTCGGAGGCCCCTGGTCTAGAACACTGGTTATTAAATTATCTTTGTAAAGACTGTTACATACAAAGTTCATTTAGACTATTTCTGTGTCCATTTAGCCCACAGCAGAGTCAATTATGATGGCACGTGTGTCAAGAGAAGACAGTACACCTAACAATGTCTTCCCAAGAGATGTGAAGCGAAAACCGACAAAGTTAAGAAATATGCCTATTTTCAATAATGATAGTTAGAGACTTCATATTCTATACTCTCAATGATGGATAGAACAACTGCACAAAAGATGAATAAGGACATAGAAGACTGGAACAACACTTTGAACCAAATAAGCTTAGAGACATCTATAGCACACTTTCTCCAACAACACTTAGCTTGCTCCTCTTTCTCAAGTGCAGATGAAACCTTCCATGGTATAAACCATATGTTTGGCAATAAAGTAAGCCTTAAAATGTTTCTAAAGAATTGAAATCATACAAAGTATATTCTTCAACCACAGTGGAATGAAATTGGGAATCATTAACAAGGAGAATCAGAGACTTCAGAAATACATGGATATACTTTGAGATGGATGGAAAAAAAAGCGCAGTGTGCCAAAACTTAGGGGATGTGACTCACATGGTGTTTGGAGAGAAGTGTATCGCTGTAAACACCCATGTTAGAAAAGAAAAATCTCCAGTCAATAGCATAACCTTACAGGAGGATACGGAGAAAAAGGGAACTTTTGGCAGGAATATAAAGCCATGCAGTCACTGGGGGAAACAGTATGGAGCTCTCTCAAAAAACTAAAACTGGACCTGCCAAATGACCCAGCAATCTAATCCTGGGTATATATCTTAAAAAAAATCCACTAATTTGAAAACATACTTGCACCCCAATGTTCACGGCAGCGTTATTTACAGTTGTCAAGTTACGGAAGCAACCTCAGTGTCCATCAACAGATGAATGGATAAGAGGTGATGTGTGTATGAGTGTATGTGTTTATATGCACACATACACACACACACAGTGAAATACTACTCAGCCATGAAAATGAAATTTTATTTGTAGCAACATGAATGGATTTGGAGGGTATTACAATAAGTGAAATAAGTTAGACAAAGATAAAAATATATGAAGTCACTTATATATAGAATCTAAAAATAGAACAAACTAGTGAATATAATAGCAGAGAAACAGACTCACAGATACAGAACAAACTCTTGGTTGCCAACGGGGAGAGGGAAACGGGGGAAGGGGCAAGGAGTTAAGAGGCACAAACTATTATGTATAATATAAAATGAAGTACAAGGATATATTGGAGAACACAGGGAATATAGCCAGTATCTTATAATAACTGTAAATGGAGTATAAACTTTAAAAGTTGTGAGTCCCTATACTGTACACCTGTAACTTATAAAATATTATACAGCAACTGTAGTTCAATTAAAAATTAAAATCTTTTAAAATATGTGAAGTATTTGAGTTGATATTTCTCCAAATAAAATGTTCTGAATTAGATAGTGGTGGTGGCTATAGAACTCTGGATATACTAAAAATTCACTGAATTACATATGTTAAAATAGCGAATTTTATGGTATATGAATTATATGTCAGTAGAAAAAGCAAAAAAAGGAAAAAAACACAAGGCAGATGGAGTAGGTGGTTTATCACTAAATGCAAAGCCTCACATTCGTTTACGTCTAAGACAGAATGGTTCTGTAGAATTTCCCATTATTTTCCCTCTCTCCTAAACACATTTCTTTTAAGATATCCATCAGGTTAAAATCCTGTGGAAAACTTCCACTTCTGGAAGGAGGTCCTTATTTCTCCCAATCAGTTCAGTTCAGTTGCTCAGTCATGTCCGACTCTTTGTGACCCCGTGAATCGCAGCACGCCAGGCCTCCCTGTTCATCACCAACTCCCGGAGTTCACTCAGACTCACGTCCATCGAGTCCGTGATGCCATCCAGCCATCTCATCCTCTATCATCCCCTTCTCCTCCTGCCCCCAATCCCTCCCAGCATCAGAGTCTTTTCCAATGAGTCAACTCTTTTCATGAGGTGGCAGAAGTACTGGAGTTTCAGCTTTAGCATCATTCCTTTCAAAGAAATCCCAGGACTGATCTCCTTTAGAATGGACTGGTTGGATCTCCTTGCAGTCCAAGGGACTCTCACCAATAAGTACAAATAAAAACTCTGGGAAAATATAACAGACATCTAAAAAGTGGAAAGAAGAAGACAGACGAAATAAGGAGTTTGGGATCCAGGGAACGTGGCAGTGAGTTCCCAGCTTCCTCTCTCTGCTTCAGGTATATCTCAGGCTGGCTGCTGGGTGAAAGCACCAATCTCGGAACACCCGGGGCTATCTGAAGACCTACACGATTTCACTAGACAAGTCTACCAAATTTTTTTTTTTTTTACTTTATTTTACTTTACAATACTGTATTGGTTTTGGCATACATTGACATGAATCCACCACGGGTGTACCTGAGCTCCCAAATATGAACCCCCCTCCCACCCCACACCATCCCTCCGGATCATCCCCGTGCACCAGCCCCAAGCATCCTGCATCCTGCATCAAACATAGACTGGCGATTCGTTTCTTACATGATAGTATACATGTTTCAATGCCATTCACCCAAATCATCCCACCCTCTCCCTCTCCCTGAGAGTCCAAAAGTCCGCTCTACACATCTGTGTCTCTTTTGCTGTTTTTCATGCAGGGTCATCATTACCATCTTTCTAAATTCCATATATATGTGTTAGTATACTGTATTGGTGTTTTTCTTTCTGGCTTACTTCACTCTGTATAATCGGCTCCAGTTTCATCCATCTCATTAGAACTGATTCAAATGTATTCTTTTTAATAGCTGAGTAATACTCCATTGTGTATATGTACCATAGCTTTCTTATCCATTCATCTGCTGATGGACATCTAGGTTGTTTCCATGTCCTGGCTATTATAAACAGCCACTATGGAGAACAGTGTGGAGATTCCTTTAAAAATTGCAAATAGAACTGCCTTATGACCCAGCAATCCCACTGGAAACACTGAGGAAACCAGAATAGAAAGAGACACATGTACCCCAATGTTCATCGCAGCACTGTCTACCAAATTTTTGAAGGATTAATACCAGCTTTAAAAAGTCTCTGACGGAAAAGAGAAGAGAACACCTGTCAATTTCTTTTATGAAACTATTGTTCTAAATCCAGAGCAGCCAAAGGCAATACAAAGAAAACGGGAAACTACACACCAGCATCTCTCATGGACATAGACACAATAATCCTTAACAAAATATTTATAAAAAGAATTGAATAATTTATGAAGACAACTATATACTGTGGCCGATTGGGATTTATTCTGGGGCTGCAATGTTGTCAGAGTATTCAGATTTCAATTGATAGCACTCATTTCAGTTCAGTTGCTCAGTCATGTCCGACTCTTTGCGACCCCATGAATTGCAGCACGCCAGGCCTCCCTGTCTATCACCAACTCCTGGAGTTCACTCAAACTCATGTCCATCAAGTCAGTGATGCCATCCAGCCATCTCATCCTCTGTCGTCCCCTTCTCCTCCTGCCCCTAATCCCTCCCATCATCAGAGTCTTTTCCAATGAGTCAACTCTTCGCATGAGGTGGCCAAAGTACTGGAGTTTCAGCTTTAGCATCATTCCCTCCAAAGAACACCCAGGACTGATCTCCTTCAGAAGGGACTGGTTGGATCTCCTTGCAGTCCAAGGGACTCTCAAGAGTTTTCTCCAACACCACAGTTCAAAAGCATCAATTCTTCGGCACTCAGCTTTCTTCACCATCCAACTCTCACATCTATACATGATCAATGGAACAGGCATAGCCTTGACTAGATGGACTTTTGTTGGCAAAGTAATGTTTCTGCTTTTGAATATGCTATCTAGGTTGGTCATAACTTTACTTCCAAGGAGTAAGCGTCTTTTAATTTCATGGCTGCAGTCACCATCTGCAGTGATTTTGGAGCCCAAAAAAATAAAGTCTGACACCGTTTCCACTGTTTCCCCATCTATTTCCCATGAAGTGATGGGACTGGATGCCATGATCTTCGTTTTCTGAATGTTGAGCTTTAAGCCAACTTTTTCACTCTCCTCTTTCACTTTCATCAAGAGGCTTTTGAGTTCCTCTTCACTTTCTGCCATAAGGGTGGTGTCATCTGCATATCTGAGGTGATTGATATTTCTCCCAGCAATCTTGATTCCAGCTTGTGCTTCTTCCAGCCCAGCATTTCTCATGATGTACTCTGCACAGAAGTTAAATAAGCAGGGTGACAATATACAGCCTTGATGTACTCCTTTTCCTATTTGGAACCAGTCTGTTGTTCCATGTCCAGTTCTAACTGTTGCTTCCTGACCTGCATACAGATTTCTCAAGAGGCAGGTCAGGTGGTCTAGTATTCCCATCTCTCTCAGAATTTTCCACAGTTTCTTGTGATCCACACAGTCAAAGGCTTTGGCATAGTCAATAAAGCAGAAATACATGTTTTTTTTTTTAACTCTCTTGCTTTTTCCATGATCCAGTGGATGTTGGCAATTTGATCTCTGGTTCCTCTGCCTTTTCTAAAAGCAGCTTGGACATCTGGAAGTTCATGGTTCACGTATTGCTGAAGCCTGGCTTGAAGAATTTTGAGCATTACTTTACTAGCGTGTGAGATGAGTGCAGTTGTGCAGTACTTTGAGCATTCTTTGGCATTGCCTTAGCTCACCCCATTAATATACAAAAGAATAAACAGGATAAGATCTTGTCAGTCAATGTGTTGGGGGGTGAGGGGAGGAAGCATTTGACAACATTCAGTACCTATTTGTGATTGTAAAAATCTCTCAGAGAAATAGAAATAGAGTTGAAAGCCCTCACATTGATAAAGAGAATCCACAAAAAAAGAGAACATAATATGGTTAATATTATACTTTATGGTAAAAGACTGAATTCTTGCCTCCTAAAATTATAAACCAAGCAAGGATGATTGATTTCACCATTCTTATTCTCTGTGGTACCACAAGTTTTATCCCGGGTGATAAGGAAAGAAAAGAAAAGGCACCCATACCAAAAAGGAAGAAGTAAAACTGCTTTTTTTTTTTTTGTAGATGGTGTGCTATTTAACAGAAATATTCCAAAGAAAGTACCAAAAAAAAAGTCTCCTAGAATAATGAGTTCAGTGAGGTGTCAAGAAACATGATTGATATACAAAAATCAATTGTATTTCTATATACTCCCAAAGAACACATGGAAAATGAAATTCAAAATACAATATGACTTATAATTGCCCCAAAAATATGAAATGGCTTCTGTATAAACCTATCAAAATCTGTATAGGAGTTGTATGCTGAAAACTTGACCATGCCACAAAAGAAATCAAAGAGAATCTAAATACATGAAGAGAGATTCCATGTTCATGAACTGGAAGGCTCCCATTAGTAAAAACTAGTTCCCCCACATTAATATACAGATTTTAACACAGTCATTTTTCTTGTAGATATAGAAAATACTACTCTAACATTTATATGGAAAGGCAACAGAACTAGAATAACTAAAAATAATTCTGAAAAATAAGAATAAAATGGAAGGAAGTGCTCCGTCACTTTGCAGAGTATGTAGGAGTCTTGATTGATGTTTGGAGGGACAGACACACAGATAAATGGAACTGGAATAGAAAATCCAGAGGTAGAGTCACTAAGCATGATTCTTCCTCTTTTTTAACTGAACAATGGTAGCTCTATTTTTCATTTTTAAAGGAATCTCCATACAGTTCTGCATAGTGGCTGTGCCAGTTTACATTCCCCTCGAGCGTGTATGAGGGTTCCCTTTCCTCCATGTTCTTTTCAGCATTTATTTCTGGTAGATTTTTTGATTAGGGCCGTTGTGAGTGGTGTGAGGTGATACCTTGTTGTAGTTTTGATTTGCCTTTCTCTAATAAATAGCCACATTGAGCAGGTTTTTCAATTGTGTGCAAAAAATGTACCTGTCTAAATTGACTTCTTGAAGGTCTGCCCTGTTTGGATTTCTTTTTCAATTACGTTCCCCAGGTCATTTCTTGAGGGCAGTTATGTTTTACAGCCCCTCAGACCTTGTGAATATGAAGTGTCTATTCAGTTCAGTTCAGTCGCTCAGTCATGTCTGACTCTTTGCAACCACATGGACTGCAGCACGCCAGGCCCCCCTGTCCATCACCAACTCCCGGAGTTTACTCAAACTCATGTCCATTGAGTAGGTAGGTGATGCCATCCATCTCAAATAAGCACTGGTTTTCAAGTTGTAGTTATAGGAACGGCCGCAAGGTGGCAGCATTTCTTCATGCCCCAACAGGGTTACAGGGGCAACCAGAGCCTTATGAAAATAGTGTTGCTGGATTGTAAATTAGGGTAGAATGTGCCAGAAGAGACACACAAGGGTTTGTGTCTCATACTTCTTCCTTCTTATCCTGCATCCCCCTGGACTAATCTCAGGCCCTGCAATAGAGCAATGCTGACAGTTCCATTGCACTTGTATGGGTGGGGTAATTCTGAGGCATGATGTTAAAGGTAGGAACTCCAGCACCAGGAGACTTGGAGACCAGGAGGATTTTCAAAGCGCTTCCAGCCTGGAGGGTCCTCCTTCTTTTGCGGGCAGTAAGCTTGGTTCATCTGGAAGAGGACCCACCTGGATCTGGAGATTGGAGTCCCATCCACCGGGGACCAGGCACTCTGTGTCCAAAGGGGCTCCTTTGCTGACCCATCCTCCTCAGCTCCCTCAGCTTGACCCAAGGCTGCTCAGGCTCCAGGGTTGCGGCACCAGCCCATGTATATATATACATATACATACATACATATATCTATATATCTAATTTTTTGAGGTTCCCTTTCCATATAGGACCTGCCAGTGTTGAGTAGCATTCCTGTGCTCTGCAGCAGGTCCTTGTGGATCATCTGTTGTGTCTATGTTCACGTGTACATGTGAATACCATCCTCCTAATGTATCCCTCTCCCCATTTTCCCCTCTGGGAACCATAAGCTTGTTTCCTAACTCTGTGAGTCTGTCGCTGTTTTGTACATTAGTTCATGTGTATCCATTTTTAGACTCCACACTTAAGTGATGATGACATGACATTTGTTCTCTGTCTGACTTCATATTATCATCATCCGGTCCATCCATGTTGCTGCAAATGGCATCATTCCATTCTTCTCTATGGCTGAGTAATATTCCCATTGTGTGTATATATACAACATATTCTCTATTCCTCTGTCAATGAGCATTTTGCTTGCTTCAGTGTCTTGGCTATTGTACAGAGTGGTACATTGAGCCACAAGGTGCTTGTATCTTTTTGAATTAGTTTTCCGAGGACATAGGCCCAGGAGTGGGATTGCTCGGCATATGGTAGCTCTATTTTTTCCATTTTCTAAGGAACCCCCATACTGTTCACCTGGTCGAATGTGCCATTTAAGGCCTGTGTTTCCTTATCAGTCTATCTGGATGACCTGTTCACTGAAGAAAGTGGGGTGTGAAAGTTTCCCACTATCACTGTGTTAGTGTCCCATTTTATGACTGTTAGGGTTCACCTTATATAATGAGCTGACCCTGTGTCAGGCTTGTATATATTTACACTTGTTATACTTCTTCTTGGATTGCTCCCTTGATCATTATGTAGTATCCTTCTTTGTCTCTTGCAACAGTCTCTAAAGTCGATTTTGTTTGATATAAGTATTGCTACTCCAGTTGTGTTTTGATTTCCATTTGCATAGAGTACCTTTTTCGATCCCCTCCCTTTCAGTCTCTGTGGGTCCCTACATCTAAAGTGGGTTTCTTACACACAGCATATATATGGGTCTTGTTTTTGTATCCAGTAGTTCAGTCTGTCTTTTGGTTGGAGCATTTAATCTATTTCCATTTAAGGTAATTATTGACGTATATGTTCTTATTGCCATTTTGTTCTTTGTTTTGGATTCAGTTTTGTAGGTTCTTTTTCTTCCCTTCCTCCCTTGTTCTCTTGTGACTTGACGACCGGTGTTTGTATTGTGGTTGGATTGCTTCTTCTTTTGTGTGTGTGTATCTGTTGTAAATTTTTGGTTTGTGGTTGCCTTGAGGTTTTGATGTAGTAGTCTGTATATAAACAAGATTGTTTTAAGTTGCTGGTCACTTAATTTCATATACATGTCCAGTCTCCTGCATTCTTACTCTCCTCTCCTCACGAATGCTGGTTTTGATACCATGTTTGTGTGTGGATGATTTCCTTCCTTTACTGCATGTTTACCTTCAGTTCAGTTCAGTTCAGTTGCTCAGTCGTGTTTGACTCTTTGCGACCCCATGAATTGCAGCACACCAGGCCTCCCTGTCCATCACCAACTCCTGGAGTTCACTCAAACTCACATCCATCGAGTCAGTGATACAATCCAGCCATCTCATCCTCTGACGTCCCCTTCACCTCCTGCCCTTAATCCCTCCCAGCATCAGAGTTTTTCCAGTGAGTCAACTCTTCGCGTGAGGTGGCCAAAGGACTGGAGTTTCAGCTTTAGCATCAGTCCTTTCAATGAACACCCAGGACTGATCTCCTTTAGAATGGACTGGTTGGATCTCCCTGCAGTCCAAGGGATTATCAAGAGTCTTCTCCAACACCACAGTTCAAAAGCATCAATTCTTCAGTGCTCAGCTTTCTTCACAGTCCAACTCTCACATCCATACATGACCACTGGAAAAAACATAGCCTTGACTAGATGGACCTTTGTTGGCAAAGTAATGTCTCTGCTTTTGAATATGCTATCTAGGTTGGTCACAACTTTCCTTCCAAGGAGTAAGCATCTTTTAATTTCATGGCTGCAGTCACCATCTGCAGTGATTTTGGAGCCCAAGAAAATAAAGTCTGACACTGTTTCCACTGTTTCCCCATCTATTTCCCATGAAGTGATGGGACTGGATGCCATGATCTTCGTTTTCTGAATGTTGAGCTTTAAGCCAACTTTTTCACTCTCCTCTTTCACTTTCATCAAGAGGCTTTTTAGTTCCTCTTCACTTTCTGCCATAAGGGTGGTGTCATCTGCATATCTGAGGTTATTGATATTTCTCCCGGCAATCTTGATTCCAGCTTGTGCTTCTTCCAGTCCAGCATTTCTCATGATGTACTTTGCACAGAAGTTATATAAGCAGGGTGACAATATACAGCCTTGATGTACTCCTTTTCCTTTGGAGCCAGTCTGTTGTTCCATGTCCAGTTGTAACTGTTGCTTCCTGACCTGCATACAGATTTCTCAAGAGGCAGGTCAGGTGGTCTGGTATTCCCATCTCTCTCAGAATTTTCCACTGTTCATTGTGATCCACACAGTCAAAGGCTTTGGCATAGTCAATAAAGCAGAAATAGATGTTTTTCTGGAACTCTTTTGCTTTTTCCATGACCCAGCAGACGTTGGCAATTTGATCTCTGGTTCCTCTGCCTTTTCTAAAACCAGCCTGAACATCTGGAATTTCACGGTTCACGTATTGCTGAAGCCTGGCTTGGAGAATTTTGAGTATTACTTTACTAGCATGTGAGATGAGTGCAATTGTGTGGTAGTTTGAGCATTCTTTGGCATTGCCTTTCTTTGGGATTGGAATGAAAACGGACCTTTTCCAGTCCTGTGGCCACTGCTGAGCTTTCCAAATTTGCTGGCATACTGAGTGCAGCACTTTCACAGCATCGTCTATCAGGATTTGAAATAGCTCAACTGGAGTTCCATCACCTCCACTAGCTTTGTAGTGATGCTTTCTAAGGCCCACTTGGCTTCACATTCCAGGATGTCTGGCTCTAGATTAGTGATCACACCATCGTGATTATCTGGGTCATGAAGATCTTTTTTGTACAGTCCTTCTGTGTATTCTTGCCACCTCTTAATATCTTCTGCTTCTGTTAGGTCCATACCATTTCTGTCTTTTATCGAGCCCATCTTTGCATGAAATGTTCCCTTGGTATCTCTAATTTTCTTGAAGAAATCTCTAGTCTTTCCCATTCTGTTGTTTTCCTCCATTTCTTTGCATTGATCAGTGAGGAAGGCTTTCTTATCTCTTCTTGCTATTCTTTGGAACTCTGCATTCAGATGCTTAAATCTTTCCTTTTCTTCACTGGTGAGCTTTCCCATTTGTAATTTTCTTGTTTCTGTTTGCAACTTTTCCTTTTCCACCTAGAGAATTTCCTTTCACATTTTTTGTAAAGCTGATTTGGTGGTGCTGAATTTTCTTAGCTTCTGCTTGTCTGTAAAGCTTTTGATTTTCCATTAAATCTGAAAGAGAGCCTCACTGGGTAGAGTATTCTTCCTTGTAGGTTTTACCTTTCATCACTTCAGATAAGCTGTACTACTTTCTTCTTGGCCAATTGATTTTTGACAGTGGTGCAAAAGCAGTTCAATGGAGGAGTTTAGCCTCTTTAGCACATACTGGAGCAATCGAACATCCATAGGCAAAAAATGAATCTTGACTTAAATTTCATGTATTATAGAAAAATTAGCTCAAAGTGGATTATAGATTTAAATATAAAATGTAGAACTATAAAACTTTAGAAGACAGCATGGAAGAAAATCTTCAGGACCTACCAGAGTTTGTTGAAATGTTGTTAAACATGACACAAAAAGCATGATCAAAGAGAAAAATTGATAAATTCTACTTCGTCAAAATTTTAAAGTTTTACTCTGTGTAAGACTCTGTTAAAAGACAAGCTATAGAGTAGGAGAAAATATTTGCAAACTACATTCCTGTCAAAGGATTCATACCTATAATGTGTAAAGAACACTTAAAACTCAACATGTAAAATGATGAAACAAAATCTGTCACTTTCTTGTAAAAAAAAAAAAATTACACGTACAATTACCACTTGACCCAGCAATTGCACTCTTGGGCATTTTTCCCAGAGAAATGAAAATCTAATGTTCACTCAAAAACTGACACATAGTTGTCCATAGAAAACATATTTATAATAGCTAGAAACTGGAAACAATCAATATATGCCTTAATAGGAGAGTAGACTAAAGAAACCGTGGTTTATCCCTGCTATGGAATACTACTCAGCACTTAGAAAAAACTATTGACATAAGGTAAATTTCAAGGGCATCAGGCTGAATTTTTATAGAGATAGAATTCGACATTAGTAGTTATCAAGGATCAGGAATGGTGGGTCACAGGGGAGTGTAACTGAAAAGGGAGCTATGAGTGAGATCTAGGGTAATTGAATAGGTTTATATCTAACATCAGAGAAGGCGATGGCACCCCACTCCAGTACACTTGCCTGGAAAATCCCATGGACAGAGGAGCCTGGAAGGCTGCAGTCCATGGGGTCGCTGAGGGTTGGACATGATTGAGTAACTTCACTTTCACTTTTCACTTTCATGCTTTGGAGAAGACAATGGCAACCCACTCCAGTGCTCTTGCCTGGAGAATCCCAGGGACGGGGGAGCCTGGTGGGCTGCCATCTATGGGGTCGCACAGAGTCGGACACGACTGAAGTGACTTAGCAGCAGCAGCAGCATATCTAACATTGTGTGGCACACACAAACGTTGTATCAATGTGAAATCCCTGCTTTTGGCATTGTGCTAGGATTATGTAAGATGGAACCCGTGGATGATCTGGGAGAGGGGTACAAGGGACCCATATCTCTGCTATCTCTGTAACTTCTGTAATTATTTCAAAATAAAAACTTGACAAACTCGAAGGAAAACCATTCACACTGGAGGGGCAAGCTTGTCAACCTGCTATTTTCCTAACAACTGTCTGCATTGTTTAAAGTGTCAAGTTCACTGAGATTAATCTGCTGACCCTTCAAAACCTCTCAGATCCTGATGGGCAAACTGAGTACATGTGTCCTTACAGTGTCTTGGTGCTGTCTGGACAACTGCATTTCACATACAAGTGGAAGATGATAACTTTAGGAACACTGAAGCTGAAGTACTCTAGGCTCTTAACCTCTCCTAGGGAGCACAGAACTATTCTGAATGATTAAATCAGTGTACCTGTTGAATGCATGTCACAGAGAAAGGAATCTCTAGCAATTGATGTGTACCACACCACAGATGTTCCAGAGATCAGAAGAAAACAAAAGGAAACTTTCCTTTGTTTATTGACTCTTCCTGTTTTTTAACTGTGAAACCAGGGAATTACTATTGCTTCCCTGTGTCCATTGAAATACTTAAACAGAGTTCAAATATGACATGTGATCAAATGTCTAAATATATCATCAGGCCCTTTTACCTACAAAGGCTTTACTCTGATTCATTAAATCAACCTTCTCTAGGGGTCCTCCCTGGGGATACCGTAAAACAGAGCTTGGTTTTGTAATTTGTCCTTTTGAATACCTGTATTTCTTTTCAAATGCAATCATTAGAACTGACTTGATATCAGCCATGATAAAAAAAGTATCTTTTTGAGGGGAACTTTTCAGATAAAAAGATGAAAGAAATTCTCCTTTTGTTAGGCAAAGATTATGAGAAAGTAGAATGAGGATGTTTATTAAAAAATAATTATGGCTTCATGGGAGAAAAAAAGAAAATATGCCTCTTTTTCTCTCATGGTTTTATTTTGTCATTGTTTCTCTGGCTTCCCTGGTGGGTCAGATGGTAAAGAATCTGCCTGGCAGTGCAAGAGACCCTGGTTCTATCCCTGAGAAGATCCCCTGGAGAAGGGAGTGGCAACCCACTCCAGTATTCTTGCCTGGAAAATTCCATGGACAGAGGAGCCTGGTGGGCTACAGTCCACGGGGTCACAAAGAGTCAGACACGACTGAGCGAATAACACTTTCATTTTCACCCTGGACAGTGCTTGGAGTAGTGGCCCAGCTAGAAGGGATATCTTTCTCTAACAGAAAGAAATGTTCGGCTGACCAAGGAAATCTTGAGTCTGATGTTCAGAGCACAGAGTAGGTGGTCAGCACTTGCATAGCTGCAAAACCAGAAGAGACGTTTATTCTCCAGGCCCTGTTTGCTGCTCCTCGGAGCCATGAAAAACAACCTCCTTCTAGCTAATTACACCCTGTTGGCTCCTATTTTCTGCTGAGACAGGGTCTCAGCAATTGGGATGATGTTCCATTAAACTCTTAGATGTGTACTTTCTCATTTCAGCAGTCTTGCTGACGATACTTCACATAATGTCTCTTTACTAAAATCAATTAGTGTCTTATCAAATTTTTAGTTAAGCAGTTCTCATTTAAATTTACTTACTTTCTAAGAGCTCACATTCCCAATTCTGGATAGTCTTTTATGTAATTACAAAATTAATTATAGCATTAGGCTCCGAATCTCTCTCCTTTTGACTTCTGTTATCACCACCCTGATGTGGCTTTGTTTTTACAATGCCTTCTCTGAGGGGAGTTGGATTTGCTAAAGCCTTAAGGCACTGAAAATGACTTGAGGTCCTGATGTTACTATTTACTAACATTTGCTGTCAAAGTGCAAATTTCTATGAAAGACTAGGGGCTTTAGATGGTAAAGAATCTGCCTACAATGTGGGAGACCTGGGTTGGATTCCTGGGTTGGGAAGATCCCATGGACAAGGGCATGGCAACCCACTCCAGTATTCTTGCCTGGAGAATCCCATGAACAGAGGAGCCTGGAGGGCTACAGTCCGTGGGGTCTCAAAGAGCTGGACATGCCTGAGAGAAAGACTAGAAAGACTAGGGAGGGACGTGACAGAAGGTGTGAATCTTAGCTCAAACACTTCCTGTGTTCAGGGTGGCTTCTCATTCTTTCTTTCAGTCTTTTCATCTGGAAAATACTGGAGAGCTACGATGTTCCACCTTACATATCCTTGGTGTCTGGTAAAAATCAATTCTCTTTTTCTCTCTAGGGATTTTTGTACACTGGAGCCAAAGATGTTTTAGGCTTGCATTGAAATCTAAAATGTGAGGGGTTGGATGGAGAGGTAATAGATGAATTCTGATGGCTATACAAATCTCTCTCCAAACATTCTGACAACGTGACATTTCTGGATTGGTGAGACTCACATTTGAGAGATAAATTTGAAAGAGTGATCTTCTTGGGGTATTTCAATAGTCGATAGAATGTTATTTCTAGGTATCTGGAAATTGTCCTCCCTGACATGGAATAATAACTCATTTTAAGTTAGAGTGACTTGGTAAACCCAGAGAATATCTAAAGGGAGATCAGTTAGAGACTAAATATATTAGTGAATCTGTCTCAAAAAAAGATTGTGTAAAGAAGGACTCTAAAACCACCCATCTTCCTTCCCCTTAATACTTTATATATGAGATCTCTGCCTGTATTTTAATAAAATGGGATTATACTAGATAGTTCAGTATAAATCAATACCATTATGGTTCTATAATATTTATTGCTTGGAAATACTATAACATATTTAGCTACCTCTTCTTTATAATAACTTCATTTTGAAACCTTCGTTTGACTCATAGAAAGTTACCAAAAAAAAACATATATAGTAGAATTTATGTGTACCTTTTAACCAGATTCTCCTGATGATAATATCTTATATAACTATAATACCATGTCAAACCAGAAAAATAATGGCGGTATAATCAGTCCTCATTATTCATGGATCCGGAATAATGAGGTGCTCAAATTTGTGAACTTGTCTACTGACCAAAATTTATTTGTAAAACCAAAATCAACAACCTCAGTCCTTCCACAGTCATTTGGACATGTGTCTGCACAGAATGATGAAAATTTTTAGTTGCTCAATGTAAATGTTCACAGCAGAGGCTAAGCATGGAAACACTGTGCCTTCTTGTTTCAGCTCTCATGCTATAAATAAGTGCCTTTTATACAGTCTATTTAACACCATGTTTTCTTGCATTTTTATGCTTTCTGTAAGCAAATTCACTGTTAAGATGGCCTCCTGGCTAGTGCTTCTACGTACAGGAAGGCTGCTGTGTGCCTTATGGAGAAAATGTGTGTATTAAAAAAACTTCATTCCAACAGAAGTTACAGTGCTGTTGGTCATGAGTCCAATGTTAATCACTCAACATTAATACATCACATATGGTGTCCTTAAACAGAAATATACACTGAAAAAGGTAATGTACTGATATTAAAAAGTTGATGAAATGTTGTCCCTGGAAGCCCATAGAAACACACTCTTGTGTTTCCCATAGGAGCAATGATTCAGGATTCATTCATTCAGTGTTCTAGTGATGCTGTAGACCCTACCCACCATGAATAATCAGAATCGCCTGTACAAATCTGGTGAGGAGGTGGAGTAAGTAGGTCTGTCTCTTGCACACTGCAGGTGGAAATGTAGGGTGGTACCACAGCTCTGTAAAAGTCTGGAAGCTTATAAAGTTAAACATGCATTTACCATGCAACCTAGTAATTATACCTCCTGGATATTAATCCCAGAGAAACAAAAACTTACATTCACACATGTACCTTGGAATTTGTAAGTTTCTGTCTTTTGTCAAATTTGGGACATGTTCAGCCATTTTTAAAACATTTTTTGAACTCCATATTCTTTCTCCTCTCCTTGTGGGTCTCTGAGGACATGAATGTTAGATCTCTTGTTATTGTATAATGTGCCTCTAAGGCTCAATTTATTTTATTTCAATCAGTTTCCTCTCTGTTTTTCAGATTAGGTGATTTCTATTAGCCGATCTTCAAATTCACTGAGTCTTTCATTATTTCAGTTCTGCAATGAAAGTCATCCAGTGAAATTTTCAAAAAATGTTGTTGTATTCTTCTATTCTAAAAGTTTAATTTGTTTCTTCTTTGTGTCTTCTGTTTTATTGTTGAGATAGGCTGTTTTTAAATTTGCTCAGGAGTGTTCATAGTTGCCTGCTGCAGCATTTTTGTGACAGCTGCTTGAAAAACATTGTTAGAAAATTGCAAAATCTGTGTCTTTTCAGTGTTGGAATCTGTTGCTCACATTTTCTCACTTGAGTTGAGATTTTTCCTTTGACTTGATATGATGAGTCATTTTGGACTACATCCCAGGCTTGAATATTACACTATTCGGATTTGGTTCCTATTTAAATCTTCTAATCAACCTATTCTAAATACATATCCTAGTTCACTCTTGTGGTTCATGGTTCAAATATCAGTTTAGTTTATACAGCCTCCACAATGCTGTTTTCTTCCCCAACTTGCATGTTACTTAGATGATAGGAGTTGACACTATAGTGTCCTCAGTGGTGGCTGGAGGTGGGAAGAGGAGAGACACCTCATCTCTGCAGGATGGGGAAAGAGGGTGGAGTCTCCTGCAGTGACAGACCTTGGGGAGGAGGGGCCACCGTGTTTCTGCAGAGAAGGTTGAATCAAAATCTTGCCCACAGGCCCCACAGAGCCAGGGTGTCCCCTCATCATCATGGTGGTGGAGTGAGGGTGCTCGTCAGAGTTCTGCCCACAGGAGAGGAAAGTTGCCTTATCATTCAGAATGGAAATCATGGAATTCAAGTTTTTTCAGCAGGCTTAGTAGGAAAGGAGAGCTATCTGATTACAGCTATGTGGCAGGGAGGGTTCTGACCAAAGCCTGCACAGGAAGGGGACACACCTCCTTGCCACTGCAAGAATGTGGAGGAAGTCTTAGTTCATCCCCTATCCCTGCAGGGGAGGGACATGCACTTTTGGAGACAGAGATGAAGGACAGAGTTCCTCCTGCAGACCCCCAGCTGCAGTGCACACTGGGGGAGCGGTGGCTACAGAAGATTTTCAAGGTGGCCAGCGTCCAACTCTTTGCGACCCCATGGACTGCAGCCTGACAGGCTCCTCTGTCCATGGGGATTCTCCAGGCAAGAATACTGGAATGGGTTTCCATGCCCTCCTCCAGAGGATCTTCCAACCCAGGAATCGAACCGAGATCTCCTGCACTGTAGGCTGATTCTTTACCAACTGAGCTATCAGGGAAGAGCTATCTAATATCAAGAACAGGCAGATATGGCCAAAAGTTTCGATTCTGTTGGATCGCCCTTTTCTCAGTCCTTTGTATGAAAGAAAGCAGGTTTTGGGGGGGTGCTATGTTTTGTCTGTACCCTTTGGCATTTCTGGGTTTCAGGCTTCTCCAAACCCAGCTGGGTTACACAGAATACAAGGGGAAAAGAAAATACAAATCAGATATCACTTCTGGGTTGTTCTTGCATTGCTGAAAAAAAAAATGTGCAATGTGAGTTGTCAGTTACATTTTGGGGGTGCAAAATGAGGACTACAGTCTAAGAACCAGCCTCTCGGATAGCTCTGAACTACTCTGAAGTGAGGGGAAAGGTAGTATGTATGTGATTTTAGTCAAGGGAAATACAGGCAGTCAAGCTCAGATTTTGGCAGAAAGTTACTGCTAATCATAAGAAGTTTGTTGCTAGGCATGAGGACCACTTTGTTGTTCTGTCACTAAGTCATGTCTGACTCTTTGCGACCACATGAACTGCAACACCCAGGCTTTCCTGTCCATCACCAATTCCCAGACTTGGCTCAAACTCATGTCCACTGAGTCATCAATGTCATCCAACCATCTCATCCTCTGTCCCTCCCTTCTCTAGCCTTCAGTCTTTCCCATCATCAGGGTCTTTTCCAATGGGTTGGCTCTTTGCATCAGGTGGCCAAAGTATTGGAGTTTCAGCATCAGTCCTTGCAATGAGTATTCAGGGTTGATTTTCTTTAGGATTGACCAGTTTGATCTCCTTGCTGTCCATGCGACTCTCATGAGTCTTCTCCAGCACTACAATACAAAAGCATCAGTTCTTCAGTGTTCAGCCTTCCTTGTGGTCCAACTCTTACATCCATTCATGACTACTGAGAAAACCATCGCTTTGACGCTACAGACCTTTGTCAGCAAAGTGATTTATCTGCTTTTTTTAATATGCTCTCTAGGTTTGCCATAGCTTTTCTTCCAAGAAGCAAGTGTCTTCTAATTTCATGGCTGCAGTCACCGTCCACAGTGATTTTGGAGCCCAAGAAAATAAAATCTGCCACTGTTTCCATTTTTTCCCCCATCTGTTTGCCATGAAATGATGGGATTAGGTGCCATAATCTTAGTGTTTTGAGTGTTGAGTTTTAAGCCAGCTTTTCCACTCTCCTCTTTCACCCTCACCAAGAGGCTCTTTAGTCCCTCTTCACTTTCTGTCATTAGATTGGTATCATCTACGTATCTGAGGTTGATGACATTTCTCTCAACAGTCTTCATTCCAGCATGTGATTCATCCAGCCCAGCATTTGGCATGATGTACTCTGCATATGAGTTAAACAAGCAGGGTAACAATATACAGCCTTGTCATACTCCTTTCCCAATTTTGAACCAGTCCATCATTCCATATCTGGTTCTAACTGTTGCTTTTTGTCCTGCATACAGGTTTCTCAGGAGGCAGATAAGGTAGTCTGGTATTCCCATGTCTTTAAGAATTTTCCACAGTTTGTTGTGATTCACACAATTAAAGGTTTTAGCATAGTCAATGAAGCAGAAGTAGACTTTTTTTTTTTTTCTGAAATTCCTTTGTTTTCTCTGTGATCCAACAGATGTTGACATTTTGATCTCTGGTTCCTCTGCCTTTTCTAAATCCAGCTTGTACATCTGAAAGTTCTTGGTTCATGTACTGTTGAAGCCTAGCTTGAAGAATTTTGAGCATTACCTTGCTGGCATGTGAAATGAGTGCAATTGTGTGGTAGTTAGAACGTTCTTCGGCATTGCTGTTCTTTGGGATTGTGATGAAAACTGACCTTTTTCTAGTCCTGTGGCCACTGCTGAGTTTTCTAAATTTGCTGGCATAGTGAGTGCAGCACTTTGACAGCATCATCTTTCAGGATTTAAAATAGCTCAGCTGGAATTCCATCACTTCCAGTAGCTTTGTTTGTAGTAATGCTTTCTAAGGCCCACCGGAGTTCACACTCCATGATGTCTGCCTCTAGGTGAGTGATCACTCCATCATGGTTATTGGGTCATTAAGGACTTTTTTGTACAGTTCTTCTGCATATTCTTGCCATCTCTTCTTAATCCTTCTGCTTCTGTAAGACTCTTGCCATTTCTATCCGTTACTGAGCCCATTTTTTGCATGAAACATTCCCTTGGTATCTCTGATTTTCTTGAAGAGGTCTCTAGTCTTTCCCATTGTATCATTTTACTGTATTTCTTAGCATTGTTCACTTAAGAAGGCTTTCTTATCTCTCTTTCCTATTTTTTGGAACTCTGAATTCAGTTGGATATATGTTTCTCTTGCTCTTCTGCCTTTCACTTCTTTTCTCAGCTATCTGTAAGGCCTCCTCAGACACCCATTTTGCCTTCTTGAATTTCTTTTTCTTTGAGATGATTTTGGTCACCACTTTCTGTACTGTGTTACGAACCTCTGTCCATAGTTCTTCAGGCACTCTGTCTATCAGATCTAATCTCTTGAATCTATTTGTCACTTCCACTGTATAATCATAAGAGATTTGATTTAGGTCATACTGGAATTGCCTACTGGTTTTTTGCTACTTTCTTCAATTTAAGTCTCAATTTGCAATAAGGAGCTCGTGATCTGAGCCACAGTCAGCTCCAGGTCTTGTTTTTGCTGACTGTATAGAGCTTCTCCATCTTTGGCTGCAAAGAATGTGATCAAACTGATTTCAGTGTTGACCATCTGGTGATGTCCATGTGTAGAGCCTTCTCTTGTGTTGCTGGAAGAGGGGGTTTGCTATGACCAGTGTGTTCTCTTGACAAAAACTCTGCTAGCCTTTGCCCAGCTTCATTTTGTACTCCAAGGCCAAATTTGCCTGTTGTTCCAGGTATCCCTTGACTTCCTACTTTTGCACTCCAGTCCTCTATGATGAAGAACCAGAGGAACCAGAGATCAAATTGCCAACATCTGTTGGATCATTGAAAAAGCAAGAGAGTTCCAGAAAAACATCTACTTCTGCTTTATTGAATATGCCAAAGCCTTTGACTGTGTGGATCACAACAAACTATGGAAATTTCTTCAAGAGATGGGAACACCAGACCACCTTACCTGCCTCCTGAGAAGTCTATACGCAGGTCAAAAAGCAACAGTCAGAACTGGACATGGAACAACAGACTGTCAAAATCAAGAAAGGAGTCCGTCAAGGCTATATACTGTCACCCAGCTTATTTAACGTATATGAAGTATACATTTTGCAAAATGCCGGGCTGGATGAAGCACAAGCTGGAATCAAGATTGCCAGGAGAAATATCAGTAACCTCAGATATGCAGATGACACCACCTTTATGACAGAAATTGAAGAACTAGAGTCCCTTGATGAAAGTGAAAGAGGAGAGTAAAAAAGTTGGTTTAAAACTCAACATTCAGAAAACTAAGATCATGGCATCTGGTCCCATCATTTCATGGGAAATAGATGGGGAAACAGTGGAAACAGTGAGAGACTTTAATTTGGGGCTCCAAAATCACTGTAGATGGTGACTGCAGCCATGAAATTAAAAGACGCTTGCTCCTTGAAAGAAACACTATGACCAACCTAGATAGCATATTAAAAAGCAGAGACATTACTTTGCCAGCAAAGGTCTGTCTAGTCAAAGCTGTGGTTTTTCCAGTGTCCGTGTCTGGATGTGAGAGTTGGACTATAAAGAAAGCTGAGCGCCGAAGAACGCATTTGAACTGTGGTGTTGGAAAAGACTCTTGAGAGTCCCTTGAACTGCAAGGAGATCCAACCAATCCATCTTAAAGGAAATCAGTTATGAATATTCATTGGAAGGATTGATGCTGAGGCTGAAACTTCAATACTTTGGCTACCTGATGTGAAGAACTGACTCATTTGAAAAGACCCTGATGCTGGGAAAGATTAAAGGCAGGAGGAGAAGGAGACAACAGAGGGTAAGTTGGTTGGATGGCATCACCAACTCAATGGACATGAGTTTGAGTAAGCTCCGGGAGTTGGTGATGGACAGGGATGCCTGGCGTGCTGCAGTCCATGGGGTCACAAAGAGTCAGACACGACTGAGCAACTGAACTGAACTGATGATGAAGAGGCCATCTATTTTTTTAGTCAGTTCTAGAAGGTCTTGCAGGTCTTCATGAGGAGCATATGTCTCTGTAAATGATTTTTGTGCTTTTCTAGATATGACAACCCACTCCAGTACTCTTGCCTGGAAAATCCCATGGACAGAGGAGCCTGGTAGGCTGCAGTCCATGGGGTCGTGAAGAGTCGGACATGACTGAGCGACTTCACTTTCACTTTTCACTTTCATGCATTGGAGAAGGAAATGGCAACCCACTCCAGTGTTCTTGCCTGGAGAATCTCAGGGATGGGGGAGCCTGGTGGGCTGCCATCTATGGGGTCGCACAGAGTCAGACACAACTGAAGCGACTTAGCAGCAGCAGATATGAGAAGATGCAAGAAATTGGGCTCATACCATCTTTTCCTGAAATTTCCTATCTGAAGCCCTCTCCTGCCTTTTTTTCCTATAGTACAGAGTACCTCCTTCCTTGTCTGCACCATGGATTCCCATCAGGGTGTGCTGAAGTCTACAGTAGCCAGTGACTTCAAGTGACAGTTTTCAGTTGACCCCTGAGTCCCCAAATTCCAGCTTGTCTCTGTCATCCATCTTTGAGCCTGCCAGGTTTTTAATGGGTTTTGTCCAGGGATTTCTGTTGAGATCAGCAGGAATAAAGCGGAATGCACTGTCCTCAGAACCAAATGGCAATATAGGATAGATGGTAATATAGGATTTCTGATTGCTAGCCCTTCTGAACAGTTCTGGGATTCATAGTCTGGCCTATGCCACTTGGCCTCTTACTCCCTCACATTTCTATAAGTAGAAACCTTGAGACAAGAAGGTTGACTGCTAAGACTCTTGGTGCGGTATGGACTGGAGTGTCACAGCCCTTGCAGCTCCTGTTAAGTATTCTTTCTTTTTAATATCAGCCAAACTGACATGAGAGACTATTCTTCAACATCAGCTTCTCATCAAAGATTGCAAACCATCTGGCCTTCTTGTTTCTCTTCTTTTGTCAATTATTACGCCTTTTGTTTGCTTTTGTATTGAGGTGCTTGTCTTTGGCTTACTGGTTTGTATAAGTTTTGCATATATGGATATAAATACTTTGTTTGCCTATATAAGCTGCAAATACTTGTCCCACTGTGACTTTTAGTTGAGTTTCTGTGGTTTGGCCATGCCCCAGATTTTGCTTTTTATGGAGTCAAATCTATCACTTTTTACAAATTTTTTCTTGCTGAGGAGATTGACCTTCCAGGTCCTACTCTGAGCCTGAAGAGATCCCCTTCCCCCTTTTGACCCCTTTTTACATTTGAAATGTCAGGGTGGGGAAGAGAAAGTGATACAACTCTCTTTAAAGAGCAGGAAGACGAGTGGAGTGACAAATGGGAAGACCTTCTCCGGTAGGTTTCTGTCTAATCAGAAGTGAAATAAGAGCTGTTCAAAACCACACTCAAACCCATTTTCTGCTTGACTCTGTCTGACCACATCCCAGGTGCCTACATCACCACATCAGAGCCATCGGAACTGATTTTCTGCAGGAAAGACCCTTTCCCGTGAGAACATTAGACATGGTGTCTGGAAAGATTCCCCTCCCCTATCGCCGCTCATCATCTGGACTCCAGTAGTGAATCAGGAGAGACTGTGATTGAAACAGCATATGGCATCATCAGATAGTGGGTTTCTGACTCTGACAGTTTTAAGAGTTGTCATTGACTTTTTTCTGCAGCTGAGGCTTAGTGGCTTTCCTTCCCTTTTCACTGTGGCATTAAAGACCTGTTTCAGTCCTCTATTAGATATGTAGAGCTCAAACATATTTAAATGTCTCAAAATATTGTCCTGATTCCTGTTTCAACCCATGCCTCCACCTAGCTGACCTCAGCAGTCCACCCTATGGATTTGTGTGTGAAGAGAGACTGTATGGATTTTTTTTTATGTTTTCCTTTCAGTTATTGTATGCTAAAATAATAAGGGCATGATTAAATTTTCTATGATGTCTGTGAACAGGCGATAAAGCCCTGAATGTTGAACTTAATATATGTAACAAGAAAGCAATATATGTAACAAGAAAGCCATGCCCCAGATTTTGCTTTTTATGGAGTCAAATCTATCACTTTTTACAAATTTTTTCTTGCTGAGGAGATTGACCTTCCAGGTCCTACTCTGAGCCTGAAGAGATCCCCTTCCCCCTTTTGACCCCTTTTTACATTTGAAATGTTAGGGTGGGGAAAAGAAAGTGATACAGCTTCACTCAAGGGTGAAGAGGCAATTCAAAAAGAGGGCAGGCCAGTTCAGAGATGCACGCTGAACTCCTGATAGTAGGATTTTAGATTTGGAATAGAGGACCCAAGTTCATCTGCTTACTTCCATCCCTTGGTTGTTACTTACAGTTTTCAATTAATAATTCAGTGTCCTGAACTATTTTGATAACTCCTCTTTAAGAGAATCAAAGCTGATAATTGAAGGATGGGTCACAGACCCTATCCACAGAGAGCAAAGGCCCAGGTGAGCAATATGAGAGAGCAGTACCATTGCTCATGCCTCCCATGGGAACTGAAGAGAACAGGAAAAAACTCCAGCACGAGCTTGCAGTGCCCTGCTTTGTTCACAGCCCCAAATCGATAGTACAAAGACCGCCCAACATGCTTCAGTAACCAGTCATCAATTATTTACCGGGCTCTTTTGTTCAGAGTTTCTGTTTACAAGATTACTTTGTAACTAGAAATGGTTGTTTCCTTTCATATGGCTGCTGGCTGGGGGCTTGAGTCTGTTACGAGATGAACCTGAAAGAATGGTGTTTGTGTATGTCCTACATCCCTCAACTCAGACTGCAGATTCAAATCAGCATCACTGGGTAGTACATCTTTCCAATGGTGCTTGGGATTCCCCCAGATAGGTATTACAGACTCAAGACTGACCTCTCTATGTAGAAAGCATAAGCATTTTCAGTATCTGCCAAAGGACAGCGAAAGTCAGGGGGAAGCCATGCCTCTTGAGTCGTTTGCAGAGTTTGTCCTTGCCCACCTTTCTCAAGAGATTTAACTGAAAAAAACCAAGAGAAAATACATTAAGGTCTAGTCTTATTGTTGTTGTTCAGCCGCTAAGTCCTGTCTGACTCTTTGCGACCCCGTGGACTGCAGCACACCAGGCTTCCCTTTCCCTCACTATCTCCCGGAATTTGCCCAAACTCAGGTCCATTGAGTCAGTGATGCCATCCAACCATCTCATCCTCTGTCGTCCCCTTCTGCTCCTGCTCAATCTTCCCCAGCATCAGGATCTTTTCCAGTGAGTCAACTCTTCACATCAGGTAGCCAAAGTATTGGCGCTTCAGCTTCAGCATCAGTCCTTCCAGTGAGTATTCAGGGTTGATTTCCTTTAGGATTGACTGATTTGATCTCCTTGAAGTCCACTGGACTCTCAAGAGTCTTCTCCAGCACCATAGTTTAAAGCATTTATTCTTTGGCGCTCAGTCTTCCTTATGGCCCAACTCTCACATCTGTACATGACTGCTGGAAAAACCATAGTTCTCACTACATGAACCTTCATCAGCAATGTGAAGTCTCTGCTTTTTAATACCCTGGCTAGGTTTGTCAATGCTTTCCTTCCAAGGAGCAAGCCTCTTCTAATTTCATGGCTGCAGTCACCGTCCACCGTGATTTTGGAGCCCAAGAAGAGAAAATCTGCCACTGTTTCCACTTTTCCCCCATCTATTTGCCATGAAGTGATGCGACCAGATGCCATAATCTTAGGGTTTTTTTTTTTTTAATATTGAGTTTTAAGCCAGCTTTTCCACTCTCCTCTTTCACCCTCATCAAGAGGCTCTCTAGTTCCTCTTCACTTTCTGCCATTAGAGTGGTATCATCTGCATATCTGAGGTTGTTGATATTACTCCCAGTAATCTTGATTCCAGCTTGTCAGTCATCCAAGCTGGCATTTCACATGATGTATTCGGTGTATAAGTTAAATAAACAGGGTGATGATATACAGCCTTGTCGTACTCTTTTCCCAGTTTTGAACCATCCATTGTTCTGTGCCTGGTTCTAACTGTTGCTTCTTGACCTGCATACAGGTTTCTGAAGAGAGAAGTAAAATGGCTTGTTATCCTCATTTCTTTCAGAATTTTCCACAGTTTGTTGTGATCCACAGTCAAATGGTTTAGCATAGTCAGTGAAGCAGAAGTAGATGGGGTGTTTTTTTCTTTTTTCTTTTTGAATTCCCATACTATATAATTGAACAAATATTGGAAATTTGACCTCTGGTTCCTCTGCCTTTTCTAAATCCAGGTTGTACATCTGGAAGTTCTCGATTCAACTACTGTTGAAACCTAACTTGAAGGAATTGGGGTATAACCTTACTAGCATGGGAAGTTAGCAAAATTGTCTGATAGTTTGAACATTCTTTAGCAATGCACTTCTTTGGAATTTGAGTGAAGACTGATGTTTTCCAGTACTGTGGCCACTGCTGAGTTTTCCAAATTCACTGACATACTGAGTGCAGCACTTTAACAGCATCATCTTTTAGGCTTTGAAATAGCTCAGCTGGAATTCCACCACCTCCATTAGCTTTATTTGTCGCAACACTTCCTAAGATCCTCTTGACTTCACATTCCAGAATGTCTGGCTCTCGGTGAGTGGCCACACCATCGTGGTTACCCTGGCCAATAAGACTTTTTGGTACAGTTCTGTGTGCTCATACCACCTCTTCTTAGCCTCTTCTGCCTCTGTTAGGTCTTTACTATTTCTGTCGTTTATCACGCCCATCCTTGCATGAAATGTTCCTTAATATCTCCAGTTTTCTTGAAGAGATCTCTAGTCTTTCCCATTCTATTGTTTTCCTGTATTTTTTCCCACTGTTCATTCAAGAAGGCTTTCTTATCTCTCCTTGCTATTCCTTGGAGCTCTGCATTCAGTTGGGTGCATCCTTCCCTTTCTCCAGTATCTTTCACTTCCCTTCTTTCTTAAGCTACTTGGAAAGCCTCCTGAGACAACACTTAGCCTTCCTGCATTTCTTTTTCATGAGGATGGTTTTGGTCACTGTCTCCTATACAGTATTATGAACCTGAATCCAGAGTTCTTCAGGCACTCTGTTTGCTAGATCTAATCCCTTGAATCTGTTCATCACCTCCACTGTATAATCATAAGTGATTTGATTTAGGTCATACCTGAATGACCAGTGGTTTTCCCCACTTTCTTTAGTTTAAGCCTATAATCTTAGCTTTTTGCTATATGAATTTTGTTATAAGGAGGTGATGATCTGAGCCACAGTCAGCTCCTGGTCTTGTTTTTGCTAACTGTATAGTGCTTCTCCATCTTTGGCTGCAAAGAATGTAATCAGTCTGATTTTGGTATTGTCCATCTAGTGATATACATATGTAGAGTCGTCTCTTATGTTGTTGGAAAACTCTGTTTGCTATGACCAGTGTGTTCTCTTGGCAGAATTCTGTTAGCCTTTGCCTTTTGTACTCCAAGGCCAAACTTACCTGTTAAGCCAGGTATCTCTTGACTTCCTCCTTTTGCATTCCAGTCCCCTATAATGAATAGCACATCTTTTTTTGTTGTTGTTTTATAGTTTGGTTTTCTAGTTATATAAGGTCTTATAGGTCTTCACAGAACTGATCAACTTCAGCTTCTTTAGCATCAGTGGTTGGGGCATAGACTTGGATTACTGTGAGTTGAATGCTTTGCCTTAGAAACCATTTTTCTGTCATTTTTGACTTTGCACCCAAGTACTGCATTCTGGACTCTTGTTGACTATGAGGGCATCTCCATTTCTTCTAAGAGATTCTTGCCCACAGTAGGAGATATAAAACAGCCATCTGAATTAAATTCGCCCATTCCCATCCAGTTTCGTTCACTGATCCCTAAGATGTTGATGTTCACGCTTGCCATCTCCTGCTTGACCCTGTCTAATTTACCTTAATTTTTGGACCTAACATCCCAGGTTCCTATGTGACTGGATTTTACTTTCACCACCAGCAACGTCCACAACTGAGCATTGTTTCTGCTTTGGCCCAGCTGCTTCATTCTTTCTGGAGCTACTACTAGCTGTCCTGCACTCTTCCCCAGCAGCAGATTTAGACACCTTCTAACCTGGGGGGCTCATCTTCCAGCGTCTTATCTTTTTGCCTTTTCATACTGTTCCTGGGGTTCTCATGGCAAGAATTCTGGAGTGGTTCGCCATTCCCTCCTCCAGTGGACCAAATTTTGTCAGAACTCTTCACTCTGACCCATGCATCTTGGATGGGCCTGCACGGCGTGGCTCATAGCTTCATTGAGTTACACAAGCCCCTTCACCACAACAATGCAGTGATCCATGAAGGGGAAGGTCTAATCTTAGCAGACCCCAATTTCCATCAGTTGTGTCCACCTAAAAAACTTACACCCCACTTTTGAGCCCAGGGCCTGCTGTTTGTTTTTTTTTTTTTTTTCTTCCCCACTGCACTGGCTCTTCATTACTGTGCAAGTTTTTCTCTAGTTGTGGTGAGCAGGGGCTCCTCTCTAGTCACAGTGCATGGACTCCTCATTGTGGCAGCTCCTCCTGTTGCAGAGCACAGGCTCCAGGGCAGGTGGGCTCAGTAGTTGTGGCACATGGGCATCGTTATCCCATGGCATGTGGGGTCTTCCTAGACCAGGGATCGAACCCATGTCCCCTGCACTGGCAGGCAGATTCCTATCCACTGGAGCACCAGGGCAGCCCTTTGCTTTTTTGTATGAGGTGACTACTGGATTATGGGTTGCTCACAACAGAGGCACCGCTTTTACAAGGGTTTATTATTTGCTCACCACCATGCTAAGAGTTTGTTGATACAGAATTCTTATCAAAAAACTCCTTCGGGCTGTATATATCATCATCTCCTTATCCCCATTTTATACAGAAACTGCCAGTTGATGTATAAAAACCTTTGAAAAATGAGTAGCAGAACCTACATTCAAACTTTGATTTTTCTGACTCCAACACTTCAGCTCTCTGCCAGTGTTGCGGTGTTTCAGTGAACTCAAAAAAGAATATTATGTTCTTCCATTGTATAGAACATGAATTGGCCACTTCTCTGCAGAGTAAATATCGTAGACTTTGTGGAACATGCGGGCTCTGTCACAGTCTGCTCTGTGTTGTAATATGCAAAGCTCGAGGTGCTCCACACACACAGCATGGCTGTGTTCTAATATACCTTTACTAACAAACCCGGGTTGGCTGAATTTCACCACACTTTGCCAATCCTAGTGTAGAGGAGGGCTTCCCTTGTAGCTCAGCTGGTAATTGAATCCACCTGCAGTGCGAGAGACCTGGGTTCAATCCCTGGATTGGGAAGATCCCCTGGAGGAGGGCATGGCTACCCACTCAACTATTCTTGGAGAATTCTTCCAGGATTCTGGGGAATCCCCATGGACAGAGGAGCCTGGCGAGCTACAGTCCATGGGTCACAAAGAGTTGGACACAACTGAGTGACTAAGCACACAGTATAGGAGAACCCAGGTAGAACTTTAATTTGAGATACAATTCTTAATAACGCTTTGCCTCATTCAGAGAGACCAGCTCAGCAGTGGGTTAATCCTTGGCCAGTGAGTCCGTAATTGCCCATCACTAAGAATTTTGTGCAGAAGCATGCTCCAGTCTTGGAGAAATTACCTATTAATATGACACAGGCGTGATGGACAGGGAAGCTTGGTGTGCTGCAGTCCATGGGGTTGCAAAGAGTTGGACACGACTGACTGAACTGAACTGAACTGAATGACGCAGGCACCTCGATGGGGTTGTTTCCACAGACACTGACAGAAGTCAGCTCCCGACTTTGTGCACTAACCAGTTCTTTCCAAGATACCATACTACGAGCAGATATTGAATATTCAAGTGAGGGTTGCCGGCCGAGTGGGCACGGCATTGGGCTGGGATGGGTAGGGGGTAGTATTGTGAATTGAAGGGGCTGCTGTCTCCACTCCAGCTGATGATACTGACATGGAAGAATATGGGCTCGGTGTCACTGCATCTTCAAAAGGCCTTAGAAATCCATGGAACATATACTTGAGATCCATCAGCGTTTACACAGCCTCTGACTGAAACTTACATAGAGAAGGGCTGGTGTACTGCCAGGGTATACAGTGGGGTAGAGAACTTTAACGTTGCTCATAGTATATAAGTCATACTAACAGCAGCTCAATTAATTTTTCATATTATACCAGACAATAGTATTTTTTTTAATTATTCTTTGGGGTCAATTTTTTGTTGTTTTCTATTTAAAACTTTATTGGAATATAGTGGATTTAAAATACTGTCTTTGTTTTGGGTGTGATTTAGTTCTAATGGAAATATATTCATTCTTTTTAGGTTTTTCTCTCAAATAGCTTATCACAGAGTATTGAGTAGAACTTACTGTGCTGTATAATAAGGCCCTTGCTGGACCTTATCTGTCTTACGCACAGTAGTGTGTATATGTTCATACCAAGCTCCTGGTTTATTCCTCCCCATGTCCTTCCCCTTTGGTAACTATAAGATTGTTTTCGGTAACTGTCCGTCTCTTTCTGTTTTGTAAACAAGTCCATTTGTCTCGTTTTTTTTAAATTTCACATATAAGTGTTAGCATATGGAATTTCTGAAGTATGTCATTTCGTATGATAATATCTAGGCCCATCTGTGTTGCTGCAAATGACATCACTTTATTTTCTTTATGCCTGAGTAGTAGTCCATTGCGTGTGTGTGTGTGTGTGTATACATATACATATATGACTTCTTTATCCAATCATCTCTCAATAGACATTTAGGTTACAAGCATGTCTTGGCTACTGTAAACAGTACTGGAGTTAACACTGGGGTACCTGTGTCTTTTCCAAGTCTGGTTTCCTCTGGATTTATGCCCACGAATGGGATTGCTGGATCATATGGGAGCACTATTGTTAGTTTTTTGTTTCTTGATTTTTTTGAATAATTATGCGTCTGTGCTTGGTCCTAGTTGCTGTATGCACCTTCTTCAGTCATCACTGTGGCACGCAGCAATCTTTGCTTTCGGAATGTGGGATCCTCCTTATTTATTTCTTAATTTGTAATTAGCGGAGGCATGCAGGAACTTCAGTGATGCCTGTGGGATATTTCATCGTAGCCTGAACACTCTTACTTGTGACCTCTGGGATCTCATTCCCTGACCGGGGACTGAAACTGGCCCCTGAGTTGGGAGCACCAAGTCTTGAAACTGAACCACCAGTAAAGTACCTATTTTACTTTTTTTTTTTTAATGAAAATCCATACAGTTCTGCATACTGACTGCACCAACTTACGTTCCCACAAACAGCTCACTTCTCTCCATAACTGCTTCAACATTTACTGTTTATAGACTTTATGATGCTGGCCATTGTGACCTGTGTGACACGATACCTCATTGTGGGTTTTTGTTTTTTTCTTTAAGGTTCATGTATTTATTATTTATATTTGGCTACCCTGGGTCTTTGCTGCTGTGTGGGCTTTCTCTAGTTGCGGCGAGCGGGGGCTACCCTTCCTTGCATTGCGCGGCCTTCTCATTGTGGTGGCTTGCCTTACTATAGAGCATGGGCTCTAGGGAGCACAGGCTTCAGTAGTTGGCACTGGCGGGCACTAGGGTGTGGGCTCAGTAGATATAACACACAGGTTTAACAACTCCGCAGCATGTGGAATCTTCCCAAGGCAGTGACCAAACCCACGTCCCTGGCACTGGCAGGCAGACTCAGCCATTGGACCACCAGACAGACCTGATACTTCATTCTCCTTTGGATTTCAGTTCCCTAATAATAAGGCATGTGGAGCATATATTCATGTGCTTCAAAAAAATATAAACTTACGGTATGCTTTAAATATATCCTTGAGATTGGCTTTTTAAAGGTCCACTGTGTTTTCCATTGTTATTCAGTTAGCTACGCGGGACATCCTTAAGGGCAAGTGAGGCTTTTACACCTCAGGCCTTTTGAGTATGTGGTACCCAGAAGCACCAGGTTTATCGTTGTTGTTCCAGGACATGGCCACGAGGTGGCAGCATTTTCTGATTTCCACCGCCCTCCACTCAGGTGGCTCAGGCAAGGAAACCTAAAGAGAATTCCTGTTACTGAGTCGTAGATTAGAATGGAATAAGCCAGAAGAAGCCATCCAGAGCTCCTGTCTCATTACTTCTTCCAACGTACAGTTCAAGCTCCAGACAAGTCCCAAGCCCTGTCTACACCACTATGCAGAGGGAGCGGCCACAGGGAGGAGAGGTGCCTCCAGGAAGGAGGCTGCCTCTGGGGACCCCACCAACAGGAGACTCGCAGAGCAGGGGTCTTTTCAAAGGTTTTCCAGCTGACAGGGTCCACGTCATTACAGTGCACTGGGCTTGGCTGAGCTGTAGGAGGGCCCGTGTGGGTCAGGAGATGTGGATCCTCACAGGGAACCAGGCGCTCGGTTTGCAGTGGGGCTTACGTGCTGACACCGCCCCCGCCTCCCCTCCCCACTGCCTCCGCTCCACCCTGTTCAGCCCTGGGACGCAAGGCTGTTCAAGTTCCAGAAATGTGTCTACCAGGCCAGGTGCCCGAGACCTGAGGGAAATATCGTTGCCATTTTTTTTTCTTTCTAAATCAATTTTTATTTTCTATGGGAACATAGATGATTTTGCATGCATTTCCTTTTCGGTGTACACCAACCTGATTCAGTTACACCTATCCATATATCATTTCTTTTTCAATTCTCTAATCATACATGGAGTTACAGTGTGCTGAGTGGAGTTCCCTGTGCTATACAGTCAGTGTTTGTTGATTATTTAGTTTAAATATATTACTGTGTATGTTAATCCCAACCTCCTAGTTTATCCCTCCCTTCCCACTTTCTTTTTTGGGAATGACACAGTTGTTTTTGAACTGTGGGTGTCTGTCTTTTGTAAATGAGTTAATTTCCATCTATTTTGAGGTTGCAGGCACAAGTGTTATCAGTGTCATTTTGTCCTCGGTCTGAGCTCCGTCACTTAGTATTATCATGTTAGTTCCACCCATGTTGCTCAAAAAGGCCTTACTTTATTCTTTTGAATGGCCAAGGAATAGTCCATTGGATTTACGTACCATGACCTCTTTAACCAAGGAAGTCCCGACGGTCATCTTCCTTGCTTCATCTCTTGCCTGTTGTCAGTGATGCTGCTGAACATTCGGGTGCACGTGTCTGTTCCAGTTCCGCTTTTTATTTGTATCTGACCCAAGAGTGGGAGTGTGAATCACGTGGTACCTCTTTTGTTCATTTACTAAGGAATGTCCATACTGTTCTCCATCGTGGCTGTTACCAATTTTCATCCCCCCAAAAAAGGGGCATAGAAGGTTCCCTTTCCTCCATACTCTTTCCTGCATTCACTAATTGTAGATTTTTGGTGACAGCCATTCTGTTGGGTGGGAGACGATACCTCATTGTACTTTTCATTCAGTTCCCTAAAAATGAGCCATGTAGAGTATCTTTTAATGAGTTTAAAAATAAATGAAAAAACCACCCACAGTGTACTTTAAATGTATGCTGAGATTGGCTTCTTCAAGGTCCACTGTGTTTTCAATTCTTCGATTTCTTCCCTGGGACATTAAGGGCAAGTGCTTTTTTTTAAGCCCTTCAAGCTCTATGAGTATATGTGGTGCCCAAAACACCAGGTTTCAAGTTGTCGTTACAGGGAATGTCCACAAGGTGGCAATATTTCTTAATGCCCCACTCGGGTTGCTGGGGCAAGGAGAGCTAAAGAGAAAGGTTCTGTTTCTGGGTTATAGATTGGAATGGAACGTGCCAGAAGAAACAGTCCAGGGCTCCTGTCTCATTACTTCATCCCCCTTACGTTTCAACCCCCAGACAAATCCCGAGCCCTGCCTACACCACTATGCTGAGGGTGCTGTCATAGGTAAGAGAGGCGATTCCAGGAAAGAGGCTGCCTCTGAATTCCCCACCAACAGGAGACTCGGAGAGCAGGGGTCTTTTCAAAGGTTTTCCAGCTGAGAGGGTCCACGTCTCTGCAGTGCACTGGGCTTGGCTGAGCTGTAGGAGGGCCCGTGTGGGTCTGGACATGTGGATCCTTCACAGGGAGTTTTGCAGTGGGGTTTACATGCTGGCCCCTCCCCGCGTGCCTCCGCCCCACCCTGTCCAGCTTCGGCATCAGGGCTGTTCAAGCTCCAGAAACGTGTCACCAGACCAGGTGCCTGAGACCTGAGGGAAATAACGTTGGCATTTTGTTTTTTCTTTTAAATTTATTTTTTCTTTTCTATGGGAATATAGATGATTTTCCCTGTGTTCCTTTTCAGTATAGACGAACCTGATTCCTTCATACATATGCATATATCCATTGGGTTTCAGATTCTTTTCCCATACATGTTATAACAGTATGTTGTGTGGAACCCCTGTGCTATACATTCTGTGCTTGTTGATTATCTAATTTAAATATGTGACTGTGCATATGTTAACTTAAACGTCCTAGTTTATCCTTGCTTTCTGACCTTTGTTTTCTGGTAACGGTACATTCCTTTTTGATCTGTGGGGGTCTATCTGTCTTATTAATGAGTTCATTTCTATCTGTTTTGAGGTTGTAAGCATAAGTGGTATCAGGGGCAGTTTGTTGTTTTTCTGTCTGACTTTCGTCACTCAGTATTATGTTTGTGTCCACTGGTGTTGCTGGAAAAGGCATTATTCTTTTTTTATGACTGAGGTGTATTCCACTGTATGTGTACATATATATATGTGTGTGTGTGTACCACATCATCTTTATCGAAACCATGTCTGGATAGACACTTTCTTTTCTTCCATCTCTTGGCTGTGATTTGTCTGTGCATCTGGGTTCAAGAATGAGATGGCTGGATCGTGTGGTACCTCTGTTGTTCATCTATTAAGGAATCTCCATACTGCTCTCCACGATGGCTGTTACCAATTTTCATCCCCCCCAAAAAGGGCATAGGAGGGCTCCCTTTTCTCCATGCCTTCTCCTGCATTTGCTGTTTATCAATTTTTGGTGATGGCCATTCTGTTTGGTGGGACATGATACGTCTTTGTAGTTTTCACTTCCTTTTCCTGAAAGTGAGCCATGTTGGAGCATGTTTTAGTTTAAAATTTTTAAAAACAAAACATCCGTGTTGTGCTTTAAATGTACTCTTGAGATTGGCTTCAAGACCTACCTGTTTTGAATACTTTTTCAGTTACCTCCCCAAGACATTCCTTAAGGCAAAGCGGTTTTTGTTTTGTTTTTTTTTTTAATAGCCCTGCAGGCCCTGTGAACTGGAGAAGGGAACAGCTACCCACTCCAGTATTCTGGCCTGGGAAATTGCATGGACAGAGGAGCCTGGCGGGCTAAGGTCTGCTACTGCTGCTGCTACCAAGTCGCTTCAGTCGTGTCTGACTCTGTGCGACCCCATAGACGGCAGCCCACCAGGCTCCCCCATCCCTGGGATTCTCCAGGCAAGAACACTGGAGTGGGTTGCCATTTCCTTCTCCAGGGCTAAGGTCTATGGGGCCACACAGAGTTGGGACACAACTAAGCGATACACTTGTAGATTAAAATGGAATGTGCAAGAAGCAAGAGCCCAGAGCTCCTGTCTCATTACATCTTGCACCTTACAATTCAAGCTCCAGGCAAGTCCCAAGCCCTGCCTACACCACTAAGCAGAGGAAGTAGGAGAGGCGACTCCAGGAAGGAGTTGGGGACCCCCAACAGGAGACTCAGAGAGCAGGGGTCTTTTCAAAGGTTTTCCAGCCCAAAGGGCCCCTGTCACTGCTGTGCACTGGGCTTGGCTGAGCTGTAGGAGGGCCCGTGTGGGTCTAGAGATGTGGACCCTCACGGGGAACCAGGCGCTTGGTTTGCATTGGGCTTACATGCTGCCCACACTTCTCCCACTGCCTCCGCTCCACCCTGTCCAGCCCTGGGACGCAAGGCTGTTCAAGCTCCAGAAATGTGTCACCTGGCCAGGTGCCTGAGACCTGAGGGAAATATCGTTGGCATTTTTTCATTTTAATTTTTTTATTTTCTATGGGAACATAGAAGATTTTCCATATGTTTCTTTTTCGGTGTACACCAACCTGATTTGGTTACACATATGCATATATTTTTTCATGTTCTTTCTCAGGCATATTATCATAGTATATGGAGTGGGCTTCCCTGTGCTGTGCAGTAGGTCCATTTTGATTATCCAGTTTAAATGTATTACTCTATGTAGGTTAATCTCAGCTTGCTAGTTTATCCATGTCTTCTTACCTTTCTTTTTAAATAAGTTTCTTTTTCAACTCTGCGGGTCTCTCTGTGTTTTGTAAAGAGTTTATTTGTGTCCATTTTGAGGTTGCAGGCATCAGTGATATCATTGCCTGTCTGTCATTCTGTCTGATTACAGTTGTACGATAAGCTGCAGGGCCATTCATTTTTCTGCCAACGGCAGTATTGCCTTCATTTTCTTAATTCCTGTGTGTTTATGCCCTATGTCTTCTGTGCTCATCCCTCTGTGAGTTTAGCTTGCTTTTATCTTTTAGCTGTTGTCAGTAGTGGTGCAGTGACCACTGGGGTGTATGTATCCTTCCAAATTCTCGTGTGTTCCGACTGCTGCTCAGCAATGGGATTGTTGGATAATATGGTACTTGTAGTTTTAGTTTTTTAAGAAACTTCCAACGTGTTTTCCATAATGGCTGTACCAACTTATATTCCTACCAACAGGAGGTATTCCTTTCTCTGTACACTCTGTCTAGGAGTTGTAGTGTTTAGTTTTTGGCAATGGCCATTCTGAACTGAGAGCTGATGTTGTGATTTGCATTGCCTCCATTATTAGTGATATTTAGCATCCCTTCACGTGATTTTGTTCATCCGTATGTGTTCTTATGAGAAATGTGTACTTAGATCTTCTGTGCATTGTCTGATTGGATTTATTTGTTTGACATATGGCTGCATGAGCTCTTTGAATAATTTGGAGATTAATCCCCTGTTGGTGCCACATATCTAAATCTTTCCTTGCATTTCATGGGTTGCTTTGTGTTTTATTTATGGTTTCCTTTGGTGTGCAAAATGTTTTAAGTTTAATTAGGTCCCATCTGTTTATTTTTGTGGGTTTTTTTTTTCATTACTTTAGGAGGTGGTTCAAAAAAGATATTGCTGCAATTTGTTTCAAAGAGTGTTCCGCCTATATTTTCCTCTAAGAGTTTTATAGTATCCCACCTTATATTTTAGTCTTTGTCCATTTTGAATTTATTTTTGTGTGTGGTGTTAGAGAATGTTCTAATGTCAATCATTTACATGTCACTGTCCAGTTTTTCCAACACAACTAATCAGTGTCTTATAGTTTTCAGAGTACCTCTGTCTTCTTGGGTAGGTTTAATCCTAGGTATTTTATTTGTCTTGTTGGAATGGTAAACGGGATCGTTTCCTTTTTCTTTCTGATCTTATAGTTTTCGGAGTACTTTTGTCTTCTTGGGTAGGTTTATTCCTAGTTGTCTTGTTG